>NC_054836.1:11356726-11365737 GCF_018345385.1 Vulpes lagopus | reverse complement strand
CGAAACAATAATAATCGAATCGAAACGAAAATAAATAATCGAAAACAATAGAATCGAATCGTAACGAAATAAATGAATCAAACGAAAAAAAAGTAGAAGCGAAAAAATTCGAACTGAAATCAAAAATAATCAAATCGTATCGAAAAAAATCAAATTGAATAAAAAAAAATCAATAGCAACAAAAATAATGCGAATCGAAACGATAAAAGTCAAATCCAATATGAAAATAATCGAACTGAAACGAAAATAATCAAATCGAAAAGAAACAAATTGAATCGAATCGAAAACAATCAAATCGAATCGAAAATAATCAAATCGAAACGAGAAAAATCTAATCGAATCGAAAATAGTCGAATCGAATCGAAAAACAAATCAAAATGAAAAAAATCGAGTCGAATCCGAAAAAATTTGAATCGTAAAGAAACAATTGAATTGAATTGAAAAAACATCACCACTCCGAATAGAAAATAATCAATTGAAACAAAAATAACCGAAAAGAAAATAATCGGAATCGAAACCAAAATAATCAAATCAACATGAAAATAATCGAAATCGAAATTATTCAACTGGAAACGAAAATTAAGCGAATCGAATCGAAAATAATCAATCGAAATAGAAAATAATTCGAAACCGAAAATAATGCGAAACGAATCGAAAATAATCGAATCGATTCGAAAATAAACCCAAATCGAAACTAAAATAATCGAATCGAATGGAAAATAATCAAATCGAATAGAAAATAATCGAATCAAAACAAAAAATAATCCATCGAAACAAAATAATCGTAGTTGAAACAAAATAATCGAATCAAATCGAAAATACTTGAGTCGAATTGAAAATAATCAAATAGACACGAAAATAATTGAATCGAATCTAAAAAATCAAATTCGAAATCGAAAATAATCAAATCGAAACGACAATAATCAATCGAATAAAGAAATAATCGAATGAAACAAAAAAAATCAAATCGACATGAAAAAAATGAAATCGAATCGAAACTAATCAAAGCGAATCGAAGAAAAATAATCAAATCGAAACTAAAATCGAATCTATTCGAAAATAATCAAATCGAATTCGAAAAATAAAGAAATCGAAAACAAAAATAATGCAATTGAATCGAAAATAACAAACAAATCAAAAATAATCAATCGAAAAGAAAATAATCGAACGAAACCAAAATCATCAAATCGACATGAAAAATGGAATTCGAATTAGGAAAGTAATCAAATAGAAACTAAAATAATCGAATCGAATAGAAAAAGATCAAATCGAATAGAAAAGAATCAATCCAAACGAAAATAATCGAAACGACCACAATAATCAAATCGACATGAAAATAATGGAATCGAATCGAAAGTAATCAATAGAACTAAAATAATCGAATCGATAAAAATGATCAATCGAAAGAAAGATAATCCCCCCCCCCCCCCACCCCACCCAAACGAAAATAATCGAATCGAAACAAAATGATCAAATCGACATGAAATAACCCAACGAAATTGCTGTGGAAGTGAACGTACAGGCAAGTCAGGATGCGGGAGGGACGGGCCATGAGCTCAACTCCACAGACGTGTTGTGAGGTGTTGCAGGCTGACGTGTGATAGACACTTATGATGAGAGCTAGGACCGAGCTACACTCTTCATTGAAGAAGGACGTTTGCAATCTCTGTATTGAATCAGATACAACGAAGTTGAGGTCCTGTCGCATTCCTACATGCTTTTCACACATCTCTTCTGGCACCTCACATAAATAAAAAATCTTTAAAAAACATTGAAAAACAAGTGTCTTGATGTGCTCATAGTTTTAATTAAACATGAATCAAGTGACCATTTGGCTCCTTGACATTCAGATTCTATTTATTCAACATATAACATTACACAGATGTTGACGAGTAAATATTTAACAAATAGAAGGAGAGCCTAAAGAGAAAAAATTGTGAATTAAGCAAGAGAAAGGGGATCCCTGGGTGGCGCATTGCTTAGCACCTGCCTTTGGTCCCAGGGCGCGAACCTGGAGACTCAGGGATCGAATCCCACGTCAGGTTCCTCGGTGGCATGAGGCTCTGCTTCTCCCTCTGCCTATGTCTCTGCCTCTCTCTCTCTCTCTCTATCTCTGTGTTACTATCATAAAAAATAAAAATAAAAAAATAATACAATATAAAAAAAAATTTAACAAGAAGAAAAGGCAGTAGGTAAAAAGAAGAAATAAAAAGTAACAGAATACAAACCCAAAGTGAATGTACTAATAAAAACATCATGGAAGATCTTAATACCATCAATATTGGCATAAAATGTAAATATTAGGCAAAAGATTAGGTCTAATAAAGATTGAACTTTATTGGGGTTAGCTCCATCAAATATTAGAAATTAAGATGTCAACCTATTTTAGAAGTCCCCCCAAAATGCCAAATATCGAATTATAAAATGATATAAATAGGTACTATACAGTACATGCTCAACTGTGAAGATCTTTTTTACCTTTAATATAATAAAGAAGACAATAGAAAGAAATTTTTAGTATATAATACAGTTCTTCCTCATTATATGGTAATGGAATTAATTTAAATAGAACTGTGTGACATCCTATATGTAACCTCTGTTCTACCTTTATCTGTTCTATCTTTATGCACTTCTTGTTAGTTTCACTTATTAAAAGATTCCAAAACAGTATAAGCTCTCTCTAAAGGGACCTTTGAGACCCAAAATGGTTGCAACAGAATCTTTCTTTCTGTAAAAAGATACCATAATACAATTAAATGTTACTTATTCCGCACTGAAAACCATTCTCACTAAAACTAATGATTCCCTATGTCATATTAAAATCTAATTTTGTTTAACCTCATTGTGGGGGGGGGGGGGGGACTGTAATAAAAAGATATTAACATATATTTAAATATCTCCTACTGAATATCTAGGCATAGCCACAAGGAAAATACACAAAATATAATACTATTATACTAAATACATTTATCATATATACTTCAATTTTTAATATTTAATAACAGATTCTTACTGCTTATAATTTTTTCTTATTTAATCATCTCAACATCTGTAAAATAGTACCGATTTATTTTAAAAATAAGGAGAAACGCTCATGGAATAAAATATTTTATGTCAGATGAACATGGCATCATATCTTCTATATTTGGTTCTCTATAATTTATAATGTGTTCAACTTACTTGAGATTATTTTTTTGAAAATGTTTTACATTCCAAGTACAAATTTATGGGCCAATAGAAATTATTATTTTGTTTTCTTTCACTCAGTAAGAGTTTTTTTAAAGTCAAAAACCAGTATTAAAATGAACTTCAAGGGAAGGAATTCTGTGGCTAAGTAGAATCATGTAAAGGATATACTTAGAGTGGTTGTGTGGTTAACTGTTTTCACCACTCCATTACTATCTTAATTTTTCATGATTTATTTTAGCTTCTCCAGATCATTTCCAAGCTAGTGAGGAAATTCAGAACACAGTTTTCAGGGCTAAAACTACTTGTTTCCTTTTAACTCCCTATAGTTTAAACTTCCTTCACATTTTAGGAGGACAAAGTCTAAGACGGCATGTTCAGAGAAAGACATTGAGGGAAACTTTCTCATGGCATTTATAATCTTGTATATTTATTTATTTTTATGTTCAAAATAAACAGAACATGGAAAATTACTGAAAGTACTATTGGGATAAAGTTTGGCATAATTCTAAAAAACAGAATGAAAAAAGAAAGAAGGAAAAAGGCGAAGGAAAGAAACGAAAGAATGGAAAGAAAAGAAAGAAAGAAGGAGAAAAAAGAAACAAAGAGAAAGAAAGGAGAAAAGAAAGAAGTAATGTGAATTAGAAATGAAAGAACTAGGAGTAAATTTTTTAAAAAGGAATAAAAACATTTTTTAAAGTGTCCTCCAATAGTTAAATACTTTATTAGAAGGAGAATATAGATCAATTATTCATGATTCATGACGATAGTTTTCAGATTAGTGTTTAAAAATTAAGGGGCTACACTTTTTGGACATACAGAATAGTTAAGGTGTCTAGAGATAGAATGAGATAGCTGTCTATGCTTGTTTCTCATTAATTTGGATGAGGTGGTTTCTTATATCCCTTTCTGTTTTACTTTGCAGTGTTATCCTTTTTAAATGATTTTCTTTATTTAAATAAAGAGAGAGAGAGACACATGAGCAAGGCAGAGCTACAGGAGAGGGAGAAAGCAAAACTCCCCTCTGAGGAGTGAATCTGCTGTGGGGCTCCATTTTAGGACTCCAGGATCATGACCTGGGCGGAAGGAGTGCTAAAACTATCTGAGCCACCCAGGCACACTTGCACGAATATTATCTTCCTTGGTATTTTAGATGTGATGTGTAAACATGAGACAACCACCTGATACATCTGTAAGCAGGTTTACAACTCCCGAGATTATCCCCCTCTTTAAATTATCCTGATGAATACTCTTAAAGTCGAAGTGAATTCAAAAACAATCCTAATGCTGTCCCTGATGCCCATACTCTCTTATTGCAGTGTACTCTTTTTTCCATTTATTATGTTTGTGTAGACATTCATTTTTTCCTTGATAGTCAGTAAGCACTGTTTATAAATTGTCATTTTTTTTTTTTGGGGGGGGTGGGGAAAGGATCTTCCATATGAAATCATTTGGGTTTTAAAAGGCAAATTTTCCTGAATTGATTCTAGAACTACAGGAAGACTTGCCATTTATTTTCTGTATATTACCACTGAACATTTATTACTTTTAATTGATTAGTTGTTACAAGCTAATGCTATATTCTTGTATTTACCTTTGTGTTTTCCAACTTCTGTCAATCTTGGCCTAATCATTACTATTACCCAGCATCAGCCGTTACCGAGCTGCTGATTTATTTGAATACATCTTCAGGACATCAGGATATACTCAGATGTCATCGTTCTGGGCAGGCTGATGTTAATCTTGTTATAAACCTGTCCCTAGGAGATATTTTCTGATGCTTGTTCTCCTATTTATGCCGTACTTAGGATTTACTGCTTTCAATTAATAGACCAAAGAAACACACTCTTGCTTGACTGATGCTGTGATCTAGAATATCCTATTCACACTTTATCATCAAGGTGAACCACACAGCATTCTTGAAGGATAGTCCTAAAATCATGCCCAAATGTGCTACCTCCCTTTAATGATTTAATTAAGACTCCTTTTTTCCAACAAATGACCAGCCCTATACTAAGACTTTTCTTCAGTGGCCAGTCCTAATCACAAATATGCAATTTTACTATTGCTTATACCCTCAATGAGTGGGGAAAGCCTGGCTTCTTGTAAACGATGAGAGAGGGGGATTACTAGCTCAGTGAGAGGGGGGCATTTAGGTAAAACCTTTATCACAAACCTAAAACAGTTTGTCCCCTTTACTTTTCACCTCTCTCCCCCATATGCCTAGACAGATGTAACAGATGCTCATTAATTTCTTAAAATCCTTTAAACTATATAATGTACACTCTCAGAAATTAGTGAGATTAAAACACATGGTAGTTATATAATTTATATGTGTCCAAGAATTATCAATAGATTAACAGCACTATTGTGCAAGGTAGGCAGTTCAGGCCGGAAGAGAGGAAGATTTTTTTTACCAAAAGACCAAAAAGGGAAACACTTCTCAAGTTGCTATTGGTTATCATGTTCTGTAGAAAAACAAATGGATTGCTGCACAACGTAAATAGCCCACATTCTACGCCTTTGCTTGCTTTGTAACAAACTGTGAAAGACCAACAGCTGTTACTGATCTAAGAAGAACTAAGCATTTACAGTAGGTGGTATCCACCTGTGCTTTTCTTATTCGCCACCTTAAAAATCTGATACTTTTTTTTGGAGCTGGATGGAGAATATGGCAGTGATCTAATGTCAGGGGGAGTGAGGGGCGAGTAGTCAACTGTGGCTTGTTCTGATAAAGGATTAAACATATCTTTATAAGTCTCAAACAATGTGTGTTGATGATTATCTTCTTCTGATTTTTGCTTTATCCATTTAGAATCTAAGAAAAGACCATAAAATAAAAAGAAAATTTGAAAATTCAGCTTGGATCTTAACTGTAATGAAAAGATTTACAACCCAGATAAATTGCAAGATTATATATATATGCAATTAATGATCTTAACTATTTCATGTTCATATTACTCTTAACCTTAAACACTAAAAAAATACACTTGCCACGTTACTGCCAACTTGATCCTATAGCTGTGGAAATTTAATTTAAACAGGCAGTTGGTGAAACATGTCTTCAATTTCCAAGTGAAGTGTTTTAAGAGATTATGGAAATAGAGAAATAACATAATTGGGACAAAAATAGCTTGATATTTGGTAGCTTGAGTTACCTACACTTATAGATGAAGTTTCCTCTAAATGCTAAATTCAAAATGTGATATACAGAATAATTTATGCATGTATACAAAAACTTTTGACAAAAGCAAATGTGTCGAGTGATACATTTACTTCAACTGAATCCGGGGATCCCACACAACCATGAGTTGATGTTTCTGCATCTGGAGTTCTAAATTAATCATTGTTAAAAAATGTCAACTAGAATTTAATTGTTGTCATGCGAAAAAGCAAGGCAATAATCTCTTGTCATTTTTTTTAACAACTTTTCACATTCCCATACCAATTGGGGGAGTAATTCCCCACAGTAAATTCCCCATAGTAAATTACCAGAGTAAATTTTTGCCAATATGGTATACTCTAACCCGGCCCTATTTAACAACCTTTCTTGCCTTCATGAGCAAAGAAACTAAAAAGAAACCACTCTAGGACAAATATAATATATAAATAATATATAAGCTTGAAAGCATTTTCCCTAGATTGAATTACTTAAAATTCAGCCAAGGACAGACACTGTTTTTATAATTGCTGTTTTTAGAAAACATTGGACCTTCCTGGAAATATTACAATATAAGTCTCATTTAAAACACTAACAATAGGTTTCCATTTATAATCATGAATAGAATGTCAACTCAAAGAATGGCCCACATTACTCCAATCTGTCTTTTGTTGTTTCGTTATTCGCCTCATACTTCTCTGTTAGTTTTGCTTGCAGTTTTCCAATATAATAATAATAATAAATAATGTCATATCCAAATAGTTCTTAATTAATGCTTAGCACATTCTTACTGATGGAGTGTTTATCAGATTTTTTGTGTGTTTTTTAAATTTTTATATTTATTTATCATGAGAGACAGAGAGAAGAGGAGAGAGAGACAGAGACATAAGCAATGGAGATGCAGGAAGCCCAATGTGGTAATCATACCCGATTTGGTATCATGCCTTAAGCCAAAGGCAGACCTCAACTGTTGAGTCACCAGGTGTCCCATAATTTTTGGGGGGGAGGGAATTGAACCAGTGAGACCATTTTTCCCTATAGGACATGTTGGCAACATGCTATCACACAAACAGAAACTATACTATATTAACCACATTATATGTTGTATTACAGCAATGAATTTGTCTGGATAGCTGTAAAATATCTTTCCTTATTACAATTTCAGTCCAGGCATAGTCACTGATTGTTGGTGACACAGTGCTTTAGATTCAGATCTGCAAAATTTGGGATTTTCTGAAAAGTGACTCTCACACTGACAGCTGAAGACCCATTGCTAGGAATAGAGAACAGTCTCCCTGAAGGCTACATAGTTACAAGTGTCAACAATAAGCCACCATTTTACCGAGAATTTAACCCAATGCAAACAGAACAAGTCCTTCAGTTGTCTTGTTGTTTGCTCAAAAAGAATGCCAGGCTTTCTTTACTCCCTCCACAATTAGTTTTGCTAACTTGAAAAGCATATGAACAATCCGACCGATCCTATGAACCACTTGCCATCTGATAGCTCAACCTCTGCAAAAATGAGACGGGAGCTGATACCAAGATGCAGATTCATGAAAGACACCCTGAGAAAAATCAACGTGAAATAAATAAAAGTGGATAAATGAATTCTGTAATTAAGGACTTAAAACAGGAAGCATTTACTAGATGGAATAAGTTTCCAATGAAAATAGTTTGAAAAGATAAGTCACAAACTGTGCTAAAAAAATGCTAAAGATAAAAGCAGGGCCAAATTTCTTAGGGATTCTATTTTACTACTGAGAAGGCCACTAATGAGAATGTTCTGCCCAGAATTAATACAAAAATTTTAGGCGAATATGTTGGGTTGTACATCTCAGTCCCTCTTGGACTCTTGTCTAAGTTTTTCTTTTTGGCAGACCAGGCAATTCAAATTTTAGTAGATTAGTGAAAAATCAAATCAATATTTCAGATAGTGAAATGATATACACAGTGCCGGCCTGTCTCGAATGGGAAAAGGGAAAAGACCATTAATTATAAAGTGAAACCAACTTAACAACTCAAGAATTTTATTTAGGATGCTGAATGTATAAGTTTGACATAGTCATCCTAATAGCAGAGATCATATAATTTCATCTAAGAAACAAGAAAGTAGATGTGCTTACTATACCTACTTCCCATGCACTGTACCTACTTATAACCTTCCATGTACATAATGCTTTTTAGCAGTTCATTCATTCAATTAGATAAATTTGTATAATGTAACAAATTGTGTCAAGTACCCTTGAATGTCATAAAGTAGGTAAACATGGTCACAGTTGACATCATCTGTTCGTGGCCTTAGCTTGCCAAATCTAATTTTCTCTCTCCTGTATCTGGGTGCCCAGATTCCCCTTCAAGGGGAATACTTACTGACTACTATGAGATATAAGGTCCATTAGAGAAGCTTACTGAGATCATCAGCATCAGTTAGAAAGAACCATTATTACCTAAAGTCATTCATTTTCCTACTTCTTCAGCCTGAAGCAAGACAGGAGAATAAGAATTCCAGTCTTTGTGGCCTAATGCAGGATACCTGACACTAACCTTACTTCTGAAGCTTTCCACATTGGCTGAGACTGTGGATCTACCTGCAGATCAACTTCTCCTACCACCCAACCTATTCCTCTCATATTCTTTTATAGATTGTATTATTTTTTTTTTAAAG
>NC_054836.1:11345589-11356626 GCF_018345385.1 Vulpes lagopus | reverse complement strand
TTGGGACTGCAATCTCAGATATAGATATTTAACGTTGGCCTGACTAGATTTTAGTTTCTTTAATTTCTACGGTAAGGGATTCTCTACTTTCCTTCTGGCTCTTTTTCCAGCCCAGCTGCTATCTTTATAGACTCATCTATTTTTATCTCTAGTTAGACATCCTATATGCGTCTTGATGCACTTCCTGCTCTGAGTACTACGCTCATTTATTTATGGAGTGAATTTCTCCATCTCATTATTTTTTCCAGAAAAGAAAGAGGAAAGAAAAAGAAAAACCAAGAAAACCAATAACAACTGCCTCAGACCCCCCCAAAAGAAACAGCAGATTATTTGGGGCCTGGCTAGTTAAAAGGTAATGTCATATGTTCAGCTCTTCTTCTCAGGGGCCTAAGTATTTCTGGGGAAGCTGGGTGTTGGCCCCGTTTTGGTGGAAACGTTTGCCGAAGCTAACAGGCCACAGCTGGAGCCTGTAAGGTAGGCAGGTGCGGCTCTGCGCAGCACCGCCTCCTTCAGCCTCCTGCAGCGCCTTGATCGTCCCACAGGGGGAGCGTCCTGAGCCCAGGTCCCGCACAGGGAGCCGCATTCTCAGTAAGGTCTCATCCGCCAGCACAACCAGGAGCCGCCTGTGCTGGGGAGGCCCTGAGGACCGATGTGTGGGACGCATCCAAGCTGGATGGAGCTTGCAGCGCTCCTCAGGGACCCCGCGGGGAGTCTTCAGGGGGAAAAAGGCAGCAATCACGCTGACAGAGACCGTGTGTCACCTTAGGTACCCGCGGTGAGGCTTCAGGTAGATGTGGCCAACATCCACGCAGACAGGCCCCGTGACCACCTCAGGAACTGCGGGGTGATGCTTCAGAAGATGTTGTGCCACCTCCACTCTGGCAGAGCTTCCCAGGCCCTCTCAGATAAAAGTTTGAGGCCTTCTGGACCTGGGGCCGCATCCACGTGACAGGACCCCCGCTTACCACAGAACACGTGTGACGTTTGGGAGGACGTGGGGCCACATCCACACAACCATGACGCTGACTTCGCTCAGGACCCCCGAGTTGTAGACTTCGGGAAAATGATGGGGATTCTCCATGCGGTACAGAAACCCCCAGCCTTGTCAGGGCCCTGCGGTGAGGCCGTAATGAAAGATGTGGGTGCCGCTCCACACTGACTGAGTCTCCAACCACCTCAGGTCTCCACTGTGAAGGTTGTGGAAAATTTGGGGCCACGTCCATGCCGACAGGAGCCCCACCTCCTCAGGTCTTATGGTGAGGCTTGAGAAAGATGTGGGGCCACGTCAACACTTGACAGAGACCCCCCGTCCTGCCTCATGGACCTGCACTTTTGGCTTAGGGACATATGGGGCTGCGTCTATTCTGAAAGGAGCCTACAGCGTCCTCCAGGACCCACAGGTGTGGTTCCAGGGGGCATGGGGCCATGTCCTGCTGACAGGAGCCTCCGGCCGTCCTGATGACGACTGTGATTCTTCCAGAGAATGTGAGACCTAGTCCACAGTGAACAGGAGACCCAGCGTCCTCAGGACCCCCGCTGACTATGACTCAGGAACATCGAGGCCGCGTCTGCACTCACATGAGGCCCGCTTCCTCATGACCCCCTAGAGGACTCTGGAGGCGCCGTTGGGAAGCCACGTCCCACATGCAATCAGAATGGACTCCTCAGAACCACAGGTAAAGTGAATGGTGAAATGAATGGTAGGGTCAGGGAGTAGACAGTTGGTGGTTAGGTTTCGTAGATGTTAGGGGTTAGTGATTTATGCTTATGGTTACGATTAGAGTTAGGTGAGGGATAATTGTAAGGTCAGTGTTGGAGTTAGATGGGGGTTAGGATTAGGCATAGTGGTTTAGGGTTAGGGACAGGGTTTTAGAGTTCTAGGGTTATGGTTTAGGCTTTAGGGATTAAGCAGGAGTTTAGGAGTTTAGGGTTAGGGTTATGCTTAGAGTTAGGGTTGGCCTTAGGTTTGCAGTTAGGGTTAGGGGTTAGGGTTGTGAGTTAGGGTTGGGGTTAAGGCTATGGTTAAAGTTAGGGCTAGGTTTTAGGGTTAGGGCAAGGGTTCGGATTAGGATAGGGGTTTGGGGTAGTGGTAAGGTCGAGTTTTGGTTAGGGTTATGGTTGGGGTTAGGTCAGAGTCAGGGTCAGGGTACGGTTTATGGAAAAGGGTAAGAGATATGGTATGACGTGGGTTTTTTTTTATGTATGTACCTTATATATTTCTTATTTTTACCTTCATGTACTTTAATTGTTTTTCTTTTTTGGTATTTAGAATTCTTTTAACAAGCCAGGTGAAATAATCTGGTGGGGTTTTGGGGGGGGGTACAGTTGTTATTGTATTCTTGGTTTTCCTTTTTCCTTCCTTCTCTTCAGGAAAAAATGATGAGAATACCAAAATAAAAGAAAGCAATTAATAAAAAGGAATCAAAGTGAATAAATGAAAATAAAGCCAAAGTACAAAGGAAGCTCGACCCTACTTCCAGGCAGAGCTGAAGGTCTGCAGCTTTCCGTGGTCCGACCACTTGGTGTCAGCCAGTGGTCGTGCGGGTCTGGGATGGTCCATGGGGCTGATTGGTCAGATGCGCCTGTGCCTGGGAGATCTCCTGTGGAGGTCAGAGGCAGCAATGGGCCTCAGCGCCTCTGGCCTCCACGGGCAGCGCTCTCTGATTCTCAGCGCTGTAGGCGTGAACGGGTTGGTCCTCTGGCTCTGGGGCTGAGCATCCCGCCCCCAGTCAGCAGGGGCTTCCACAGAAGATGCCCCCAGCCCCCGGGTGCCTCTGGCGGCTTCTCTCAGAACCCTGCGTTCACACTGCCTGAATCCGAGCTTCTTTTGGTTTTGTTTTTTTACTCAGACTGTTGTGTCCAAGATTGTGAATCCAAGAACCACCCAGAAGCTAGACACTGATGCAAACACATGGAGGGTTTATTTACAAGCTCGAGCTTGTGTCCAAGTATACCCGAACACAGCGAGCAGAGACTTGGAACCCAGTTGGGTTTTAGCTTTAGTATTAAGGGCTGGTCTGGGGGACCTCCAGAAGCTTGAGCAATTCCTCAGTTTCTGTTTACATTTTGCAATGGGGGCCTTCAGGGCAATTGACGCTTTCTCATTCTAATAGGGGCTTCCTGCCCTTGGCCTGGGCTCAGTTATCTATATGCTAAAGTGGGGCTCTCTAGGACATAAAGCTGTTAAACTTTTTGTTATTTTGCTGTGACTGAAGTAATGTAAATTCAGCTCTTCTTCCCAGGGCCTGGATGACTGGACATGGCTAACCCTGAACTTAAAGTGGAATGGCCTTAAATTTCTCGGCCTCCACACATCCCGTCCCATCCTAACTAGCTCCTTCCCCCTTCCGGAGCACCTAAGAAGCAATTGCAAATGACCTCCATCTTGACAGCATGTGTTGGGCGACAGGCCCAGGGATTTGGGATCATAAGACCTGGATTGTGGCTTCCCGGCTGTTCAGCGGGATGGATTGCTGCCAGACTCTTATTCCCTGAAGGCTATCTTGACCATGTGACCTTGTATATAGAAAAGCTCTCCTTGTCTTTAAAGTTAAGAGCGAGTCAAAGCGTTTTTTTCTCTGCCATCCTTATTGCATAGATTCCAATCTGAGATGTATTACCTGATAACAGGATAATTTATATCTGTAGTACTAAGATAAATTATTCTGACAAAAGTTATTCAGAGGGATGAGGGTTTCTCATCTCATTCTCACAGCTCAGTCACTCATCAGGAAATGCATTGTATGGATAGGAAAGAACCCAGAGGACATATTACCAATGGTCACATTATTATGTGAAGGATTCTTCCCTGAGATCCCAAGAAGGCAATTTATCATCGGCTTGAGGAGGCCGTCTTGGAGTGAGGTTAGAATCAGAAATTGATGTGTTTGGGTTTCAGATAATGGAACTGGTTAAGTAAGTAAAACACTGACAGGCACTTAGGTTCTTTTTGAAAATCAATGCCTTAAAAGCTATATAATAATTTCTGACACCTCATTGGACTGTTGTAGGATTTCTTTATTGCTATATAAGTTAACATTCATAGGGCACATATTATGTGCCAAGACTTGTGTCATGCTTCTCATAAAAAGAACTCTTCGGGATCCTCCAACAACCTATGGGCAGGTACTGTTATCTTGATGGGCCAACTAAAGGATAGGAAGAAAACATCTTGTCCAAGGTCAAACAGCTAGTTAAGTGGGATTCGGAATTCAGGAAAGCCTGACTCCAGGTGTTATGGCCACCAGAAAAATTGTTTATTAAGTACTTCCTAACGTCCTAGTGCTAATGTACTAATAAATTCCTAAACTTCTTTACTCATTAGAGCTTATGCACAGGCCATTATTACTGTCACAGTTTTGCCAGAGAAGAAGTAAGTTCCAGCGCCTTAAGCTAAGGACTTGCCAGAGCCTACAATTCAGAGGCAGAAACCTCTTTTTCCTCATTATTTCTCCTTCCTCCACCATTACCTTCTTCTTTCTTTATGTTCTTAATATAAATGTTGCTTCTTCATGGTTATCTTCTCTGTGGGCCCCAATTAGAACTAAGCCTTCTCATATATGTTCTTGTAGTAAGCTGTATATTTACCTTTGTATTCGCTTACTATAATCTTGTCTAGTTGTCTTTCTGTCACTTTTTTGTTTAGTATCCGTCTCTCCCACCAGCTGGCCTGGAGGGAGATAGGCACTGCATATATGTCTGTTAACTTGGTATTCCTTGAACCTTGCACATAGTAGTATGCACAAATACTTACTAAATTACTGGATCATAACCTTCGTGAGTTGATGTGATAACACATTAGAACATGACTGGGTCAAGTTAAGAATGAAATTGCTGAATGAAAATGATAAAAAGCAATTTTATCATTCACTCATTAGTATTTTATCAGGGGCTACTGGCGCCATATTGAGTGGAAGGAAATCGATACGTGATTCCATTGGGTAGTAATAGCATCTTGAAAATTGGCCTTCTGAGGCATTAAATTGCTATGGTTGAAAGATGAAGCTAAAGGCTCCGTGATTAGGAAGGAACTGAATAAAATAAAAATAAAGTATTATTGGGCAGGCAATTTCCCAGTAAATATGGTTTCATAAAAATTTCACACGAATCAATTTTTAACTGACACTGAAGCACTGTGAACTCTTTGGTAGACAAAATTGTCAAGGAAATAAATGTTAGGCATTGCTAATTTTAAATGCACTTGAATATGGAGTTAATATAAAAGAAGTATTTTTATCTGATTTTTGCTATTTATTTCCTTTCCTGCTTTGCAGTTGAGAGGCATTATACGTGTTCTAAGTGTTTTTCCTTTCTCTTCTGATATAAAATTCTTACTTTGTTTCCATCGAAGGAACTGTTTAAGTATAAGGCAAAAATTTAATTAAAAACTTTTCTTAAAGTGTCTTCACAACCTTGGGGCGAATCATTTAGTCAATTTTCAAAAAATAAATCTTATTTATTAGAAAAAAAACCAAGATTTACCGGGAAATTGAGAAGGACAGTACAGAGAATTCGCATGCACTCGCACTCGATGACTCCAATTATCATATCTTATTTTAGTATGGTTACAAATATTAAGCTAATAATCAATATTAAAATATTTGCATTAACCAAAGACATACATTACTTTATTTCAGATTTCCTTAGTTTTGCTAAGTTCCCATCCCTCACAATTTCACATTTACACTTGTCCTCATGTTTCTTAGCCTCCTCTGGATTGTAACAGTTTTTTCGCTTTCCTTGTTGTTGTTGGTACACCTTGAGAAGTAGGGTATTTTGTAAAATCTCCCTCGTTGGGACATGTCTGTAGTTTATCTCATGATTGAACTGTGATTGTGGATTTATACAGAGACTTATACTGCCATCTTTTTTATATCTATAAAGGATTATTTACCATCAACATGATTATCAGTCTTGGTATCGATCTGATCATCTTGCTGGAGGTAGTGTTTTCATCTTTCTCCATACAAAGTGTGATTATTATTATTATTATTTATTTTTAACTTTTTTCATAACATATTTTGTAGAAGGAAGTTACTATGTTGTATTCCACACTACGTGTGGATGGCTATGCTCATCCCACTTGAGGGTGAATGTCTTGCACAAATGTTTGTAATTCTTCTACATGGGATCTTCTCTTTCTTCTGTGTTTGTTTGCTTTGTTAGTTTTTTCACAGATGTTATTTATTTATTTGAGAGAGAGTGGAGAGAAAAAGATGAGCGGAGGGGCAGAGGAGAGGGAGAGCAGGTTCCCTGCCTGAAACAGGGAGCCTGCCTGAGACCTGGATCAGATCTGAGCCTAAGGCAGAAGCTTAACTGACTGAGCCACCAGGTGCCCCTCTTCTTTTTTTACAATTTTTATATAGTATATATTCATGGATATTTATTTTATGCTTTGGGTTATAATCCAACACTACTTTGATTTTGTTGCTTATATTGTCTCCTCTCTGGCACGGGAGCTCTTTCAGGTGGACACCTGTGTGCCTTTAACATATTTCCATGAGTTGGGAGTCTCTTGTCTGTTCCTCAATTTTTGAAAGACAACTTATGTAAATATCCTTTTTGACTGGCACTTTGTTTCTGTCCCCATCTATCTTTGCCCCTCCCTCTTCTTCAGTTTCATTTCTTTATATATTATTGATCTGAAAATAGGAAAGACATGGGGATTCAAATTTTGCTATTTTAAGGTAAAATCACTTCTCCTTGGTGCCTAGCCAGTGGTTCTTCAAATGTTAGTGTGCAGGAGAATAACCTGGGAGAGCTTGTTAATATGGCAGCCACCATTTTAATTTTTTTTAGGTTAAAGAAGGGGAAGTTAGGATTTACATGTTAACCGGTACCTCCAGTAAATAATAATGGAGTTCTTTGAGGCTTGCTTTGAAAAGCAGTGAGCATGAGGGCAGATGGCTGTTCTGACACACATATTTATATTTCTAGTTGCTTGGACCCTATACCCACCGCTTGTGAGATAGAAAGGGATAAGATTTGGGATTTCGTATCGCCTAGGAGAGAACCCTAAAATACTCAGGATCTATGCACAGAGTTAGTTTTGTAGTTTAGTCATTTGCGTGAATATATAACGGGATTCCCCCTCTTTTGTGGCTCTGTATAGAGTTATTAGGACCCCACAGCAGCATTTCAGGTCTGAGAGGAACTGAGGGATCTATCAGCCAGGTCCTCTCCTCTGAGGCACAGGAAAAGAAACTGAGATTTCTGGAAGGATTGGATTGTCCAAGTTCACACGCTTATTGGTGGTAGAGCTAGGTACTAAAGAAGGTCTTCCTAGAGATTTGTTGCATCAAGACCGGACAGCCACAGAACATAACTATTTAGCTAGGCATTTGAGAAATAGACAATTTTTGGGTTACTCTTTTCTGCTTTTAATACTTTCAGTATAAGGCATCGACTGCAACTAGTTTATCAGGATTACCCCTTCTGTTAGTTATCAGAGTAATATGTAAATATCAGTGTTTTGCATTTAAATTCTCTGATTTAACTATTTTTAAATTGAGTTTTTAAAAATATTAAACCTGGCACTTAGTTTCCTCGGCATGGACAAACTTAATACTGATGTAAGTTTGGCTCTCTGAAAATATAGGCACTAGATATAGAATCAAGAAGAACTTGGAAAGTGAATGGGTAGCAAAGGTCTCACGGCTGAGGTTTTTTTCGGGGAATACCTTTGTATTAAATTAAGTTTCATCAGGCAGTATTCTTATGGTCGCACATGGAGACTCTAATTCGAATCCCTTTTAGGGTGCATCATGAAATGTAACTATCTGGCCAGAAGAAAGACTACTTTGGTTGAATGTTTTTATTGACTAAAGTTACTTCTAGATTCTAGATGACCTGAAGCTGTACGTTAAAGGTGTTGTGGTCGTTTAAAGAACTCTGAACCCAGAATCGAGTCTTTGGCTTTGCGCCATGCCACCCATGTGAAATACAGAGCAGTGTGCATTACTTCTCGGGTCTTCTCAGTTGTCCTTTCTGTTAGTTGAGGGAATCGTCACCAATAGACCGTCATTACCTCTTTTTTTTTTAAGACCGTCACAGAATTGTCATATATTGGGCCCATCACTAATAAATATCACAAAAAAGTGAATTCATTTCTCTATTCATCCCTCTCCCTCGGTTTTTGCATTTTTTTTTCCATTCTGGAACATTTGATTTGCTTTTTAGAATACTTATTTATTTGACTGGGAAGATTTTCAGGTCATTTTCCATTCAATTCGTAACTTTTTATGATCTAATGAAAGGTCATTTCATAAATGAATTGCTGAGACGCTGAGCCTCCCCAGTAACCCTTTTTTACTAAATTTAAATTAAAAAAATTTTTAATTTAAATTCAATTTGTCAACATGTTAGTATAATGACCCAGTGTGTCATCACAATCACAATCCCCCTTAATGTCCATCCCCCAGTTACAACTACCTCCCACCACCTCCCCTTCCGCAATCCTTTGATTTCCTTTCCCCGAGTTAAGGAGTCTCTCATAGTTTATCTTCTGTGAGACCCAGGAACTTTAACAAAATCCCTACCCCTGGACAAGCAGATCATACTGAATTCCATTTTGTGCTACAACCTGCCACCTGCTGGTGACCCCCACGTAACCCGCTATTGCTTAAGCCCTGCCCCACCCAAGTCAAGCCACTGGCACAACGCCTAACCGAAATCAGCTCATAAACCATGTAACCCTGCTTTGTGCCCACCAAAACTGTGCACCAATTCCAGCAAAGTAATAGCCAGCTCAAAATGGATACTATAGGGTAAGAGTATATTCAATCGGCCACCATGTGTGTGGACCGACGTGACTGTGCAAACTTTCTGCGTATCCCATGGGCCAACTGCCCTATAAACTGCTATGCCTCTTAGGTCTCATGGGTCCAAGTCCCTGCTCCGCGTGTCGGTACACTGTACCCGAGCTTGAGCTATGTAAATAAACCCTCCGTGTGTTTGCATTGGTGTCGTCTCCTCGTGGTTTCCTCGGATTAGCATCTTGGGGACAACAACTGCCTCTCTCAATTTCTCCACTCAGTTTCCCGTCCCCACCCTTATGATCCTCTTCACTGTTTCTTTACAATCGACATAAGAGTGAAACCGTATATAATTCCTTTCTCCACGTGGCTTATTTTTATTCAGCAGTAAATACCCTCCAGTTCCATGACCATGAAAATGGTAGGTATCAACCTTCAGATGGCTAAAATAATAATACATTTGTATATATAGACCACATCTCTTTTTTTAAAATTTTTTTACAACTTTTAAAAAAATTTTATTTATGATAGTCACACACACCCACCAGAGAGAGAGGCAGAGACATAGGCAGAGGGAGAGAAGCAGGCTCCATGCGACCGGGAAGCCCGATGAGGGATTTTCATCCGGGTCTCCAGGATCCAGCCCTGGCCAAAGGCAGACGCCAAACCGGCTGCGCCACCAGATCCCCAGACCACATCTTCTTTAATTCCATCATCTGTGCAAGATATCAGGCTCCTTCCACAGTTTTGGCTATTAACATTGCCGTTGTGAACATTGGGGTGCAAAGTGTCCAGTCATTGCACTACTTCTTTGTCTTTGGGGTAAATACCCAGCAGAGCACTTGGTGGGTAGTAGTATAGCTCCCATTTCCACTTTTTTGAGGAACCTCCACAGACTGTTTCCAGAGTGGCTGCTCCAGTTCACATTCCCTCCAAGCAATGCAAGAGTGTTCCACTTTCTCCGCACAACCACTCCCACATTTGTCCGTTTCCCGTCTTGTTAATTTCCCCATTCTCACTGATGTGAGGGGTATTCTTTGGTTTTGATTTCTATCTCCCCTGATGAAAAGTGACTGGAGCATTTATTCATGTGCTTGCTTGCTCGCATCTGAGTAGGTCTTCTTTGGAGCAACGGCTGGCACCTTTAGTTGGAGAAGAGATGGCAATCTCAATAGGGTTGTTATTTCCTGTCATGCCCACATACCAAAGGCTCATGAGTCTGTGTGCGCGTGCGTTTGCCTTTGCTGTTATGAGAGGTCGTTGGATAAATTTGAACAGCAGATACCTCCCCTGCATATTAATAGGTCTATATTTATTCTTTCTCTCTCTTTCTGCACACACTATTACAAACCATTTTTTGTCCTCACCTATCCTCTATCGGAGATCAATAAATGGACGTATAGAGATTAGATATAGAAAAAATTTATTTGCATATTTAAATATTATCTATAGTTTTTTTCTGATTATAGATAATAATTATTATATTATCAGTAATACATTTAGAATATAAATATATTAAGTGGAAACATAGATGTAAGTTTCTATGTCGTTTATATAAACATCTATTCCATGTTCCTGGGATCGATCTATCAGAAGATCTATCACTCTATCATCTACCTAGCTAGCTAGCTATCTATATATCCCAGGAAGGGGAGATACACCAGATCGAATCAGACGGGAATGTCCCCCTCCGGAATGTGACAATGCAAGAAGATAGGCAAAAATCTTCTGTACTTTCCTGATGTGCCCGATGCAATTAACTCAGAGAAAGTACCTGTGATGTAACTGTGGGCCAGGCGCCATTGGTCAAGAGAGAATCCTTGAACATTTTCTTGCAAAAAGGTTTTTATTAAAAAGTATGGGGAACAGGAGCCCTGGGCCTGAGAGCCTCATCAGGATCATGAGGCGCCTTGGTTATAAACTTTAAAGTTGCCAGTGTGGGGTGGGACCTAGAGATAAAAGAAGTTTCCAAAAGGATTTTTCACAGGTGAAAGATTTACAGGATCCTGGAGGACCTGGCTATCAGCAAACAAATGGATGCTTTTATGGGCCACTACAAAGCTTTAACACTTCAGGCAGCTGTGAATTCTTTAGAAGAATGTCCCACTCTTGGGTTTCAAGTATTTTGTTTATGACTGTGCAAGTTTGTTAGAAATGTAATTGGAGGGATGCCTGGGGTGGCTCAGTGGTTGAGCATCTCCTTTGGCCTCAGTGCATGATCCTGGGGTCCTAGGAATGGGGTCCCACAAGTGGGCTACCCCAGGGATCCTGCTTCTTTTTTTCT
>NC_054836.1:11334255-11345489 GCF_018345385.1 Vulpes lagopus | reverse complement strand
CTGTTAGGAGCGCGGTGTACCTGCAGGCAGGATGTGGGAGGGACAGTCCATAAGCTCAACTCTCGGAAGTGTGTATGCTTTGCAGGCAGATGTCTGCTAGACGCTTTGTGGGAGCTAGGACCGTGCTACACTCTCATTGAACAAGGATGTTTGCAATGTCTGTATTGAGATCAGATACACTTTAGGAGAATCCTGTCACTTCCACATGCTTTTCACACAACCTCTTCCGGCGCCTAACAATAAGGATGCTGGGACCTATGTCTACAGGCATCAGGATGCAGGAGGGTCCTGCCCTGACCTCAGCTCGCACAAGGAAGCATGCCTAGAAGCCAGCTTTCACCTAGCTGCGCTTTTAAGGCACTGAGAACGTAGCAGTACTCTAATCCAGGAGGTACTCAGAATACCACTCCACTGCAGCTGGAGACACCATCCAGGTCCGCTTATTCCACTTGCGTCTCACAAGCCTCTGACAAACTGCTGAGGTGCAGATGTTCGAAACTCATTCTGTGGGCAGTGTGCAACTGTGAGGGACTGAGATTGAGCTCAACTCTCCGAAGTAAGTTCCTTTTGGACAAGGTGTTCAGCTAGCTTCTCTCGTATGGCACATAGGATGTAGCACCTGGCTCACACAGGAAATACTAGGAAATCGCTAGGTTGAGCTAGGAGGCACTAGTCTTGTTGGCCCGGACTTTCCATTTACCTCTCACAACACTTCAGTCACGCATCGGGGCTAGGCCTGTTAGGAGCGCGGTGTACCTGCAGGCAGGATGTGGGAGGGACAGTCCATAAGCTCAACTCTCGGAAGGGTGTATGCTTTGCAGGCAGATGTCTGCTAGACGCTTTGTGGGAGCTAGGACCGAGCTACACTCTCATTGAACAAGGACGTTTGCAATGTCTGTATTGAGATCAGATACACTTGAGGAGAATCCTGTCACTTCCACATGCTTTTCACAGTGTGCCTGTTACGAGCTAGGTGTACCTGCAGGCAGGATGTGGGAGGGACAGTCCATAAGCTAGACACTCAGGAGCGTGTATGCCTAAGAGGCAGATGTCTGCACCCCACTCATACAGGGGAGTTAGTACCTAGCTACACTCTAATTGAACAAGGACGTTGGCAATCGCTGTATGCAACTCAGATTGCGTGAGGACAGGCCAGACGCTTCCACACGCATTTCTCAACACCTCTCTCTGCACCTGACATGAGGATGTTGGCAGCTCCACTCACAAGGGCACCCGAGGCGGGAGGGTCCTTCTTTGAGCTCAACTCTACAAAGGTAGCATGCCCCGAATGCAGCTTTCCACTAGCTGCGTTCTACTGGCCGTGAGAACGCAGCAGCACTGGAAGTCAGGACGTTGCGTTTATACCGCTCTACTGCACCGAGTGACAGCACCATTGAGGCCTGCAGCTTGCCCCTTGCGTCCCATGAGCTTCTGACAAACATGTCTGGTGAGAATGTTTGTAACTCCATGTGCAGGCAGTGTGGAACTGGGAAGGACCGCAAGTCAGCTCATCTCACAGAAGAAAGTTCTTCTGAGAGAGAGCTAGCAACTAGGTCCTCAGGGTTGGAAGTTAGTATGTACCACCCATCTGAGGGAGGAAGTCGTCAGAAGTCACTGGATTGAGCTAAGAGACACTTGCCTCTCCCAAAGCTTGAATCCCGTGTCCAACGAAATGCCTTGGCTGCAAAGGGTACAGGCGGTCAGCATGTGGGAGGTTGAAGCCATAAGCTCAACCCAAAGGAGTGTGCATGCCTTGGAGGCAGCTGTGTGCTAGGCGCGAAATTGACAAGCCAGTCACTTGGTTCTCTCTCGGCTCCTGTCCCGCGTAGAACGAAATGCTGTGCAGGCGAACCGTACAGGCATCAGGATGTGGGAGCGAAAGGCCATAAGCTCAACTCTCAGAAGTGTGTACGCTTTGCAGGCAGATGCCTGCCAGACACTAATTGATGGAAGCTAGGACCGAGCTACACTCTCATTGAACAAGGACGTTTGCAATTGTCTGTATTGAGATCAGATACACTTGAGGAGAATCCTGTCACTTCCACATGCTTTTCACACTACGTGTTCCGGCGCCTAACATAGGGATGCTGAGACCTATCTGTAGGGGCAGTTAGGCTGGGGGAGGGTCCTGCCCTGACCTCAGCTCGCACAAGGAATCATGCCTAGAAGCCAGTTTTCACCTAGCTGCGTTCCTAGGGCACTGAGAACGCAGCAGTACTCTAAGCCAGGAAGTACCCAGAATACCACTCCACTGCAGCTGGAGACACCATGCAAGTCCGCTTATTCCACTTGCGTCTCACAAACATCTGACAAACTGCTGAGGTGCAGATGTTCGAAACTCATTCTGCAGGCAGTGTGCAACTGTGAGGGACTGAGGGTGAGATCAACTCTCCGAAGCAAGTTCCTTTTGGACAAGGCGTTCAGCTATCTTCTCTCGTATGGCACATAGGATGTAGCACCTGGCTCACACAGGAAATACTAGGAAATCGCTAGATTGAGCTTGGATGCACTAGTCTTGTGCGCCGGGACTTTCCACTTACCTCTCACAACACTTCAGTCACGCATCGGGGCTAGGCCTGTTAGGAGCGCGGTGTACCTGCAGGCAGGATGTGGGAGGGACAGTCCATAAGCTCAACTCTCGGAAGTGTGTATGCTTTGCAGGCAGATGTCTGCTAGACGCTTTGTGGGAGCTAGGACCGTGCTACACTCTCATTGAACAAGGATGTTTGCAATGTCTGTATTGAGATCAGATACACTTTAGGAGAATCCTGTCACTTCCACATGCTTTTCACACAACCTCTTCCGGCGCCTAACATAAGGATGCTGGGAACTATGTCTACAGGCAGTCAGGATGCAGGAGGGTCCTGCCCTGACCTCAGCTCGCACAAGGAAGCATGCCTAGAAGCCAGCTTTCACCTAGCTGCGCTTTTAAGGCACTGAGAACGTAGCAGTACTCTAATCCAGGAGGTACTCAGAATACCACTCCACTGCAGCTGGAGACACCATCCAGGTCCGCTTATTCCACTTGCGTCTCACAAGCCTCTGACAAACTGCTGAGGTGCAGATGTTCGAAACTCATTCTGTGGGCAGTGTGCAACTGTGAGGGACTGAGATTGAGCTCAACTCTCCGAAGTAAGTTCCTTTTGGACAAGGTGTTCAGCTAGCTTCTCTCGTATGGCACATAGGATGTAGCACCTGGCTCACACAGGAAATACTAGGAAATCGCTAGGTTGAGCTAGGAGGCACTAGTCTTGTTGGCCCGGACTTTCCATTTACCTCTCACAACACTTCAGTCACGCATCGGGGCTAGGCCTGTTAGGAGCGCGGTGTACCTGCAGGCAGGATGTGGGAGGGACAGTCCATAAGCTCAACTCTCGGAAGGGTGTATGCTTTGCAGGCAGATGTCTGCTAGACGCTTTGTGGGAGCTAGGACCGAGCTACACTCTCATTGAACAAGGACGTTTGCAATGTCTGTATTGAGATCAGATACACTTGAGGAGAATCCTGTCACTTCCACATGCTTTTCACAGTGTGCCTGTTACGAGCTAGGTGTACCTGCAGGCAGGATGTGGGAGGGACAGTCCATAAGCTAGACACTCAGGAGCGTGTATGCCTAAGAGGCAGATGTCTGCACCCCACTCATACAGGGGAGTTAGTACCTAGCTACACTCTAATTGAACAAGGACGTTGGCAATCGCTGTATGCAACTCAGATTGCGTGAGGACAGGCCAGACGCTTCCACACGCATTTCTCAACACCTCTCTCTGCACCTGACATGAGGATGTTGGCAGCTCCACTCACAAGGGCACCCGAGGCGGGAGGGTCCTTCTTTGAGCTCAACTCTACAAAGGTAGCATGCCCCGAATGCAGCTTTCCACTAGCTGCGTTCTACTGGCCGTGAGAACGCAGCAGCACTGGAAGTCAGGACGTTGCGTTTATACCGCTCTACTACACCGAGTGACAGCACCATTGAGGCCTGCAGCTTGCCCCTTGCGTCCCATGAGCTTCTGACAAACATGTCTGGTGAGAATGTTTGTAAATCCATGTGCAGGCAGTGTGGAACTGGGAAGGACCGCAAGTCAGCTCATCTCACAGAAGAAAGTTCTTCTGAGAGAGAGCTAGCAACTAGGTCCTCAGGGTTGGAAGTTAGTATGTACCACCCATCTGAGGGAGGAAGTCGTCAGAAGTCACTGGATTGAGCTAAGAGACACTTGCCTCTCCCAAAGCTTGAATCCCGTGTCCAACGAAATGCCTTGGCTGCAAAGGGTACAGGCGGTCAGCATGTGGGAGGTTGAAGCCATAAGCTCAACCCAAAGGAGTGTGCATGCCTTGGAGGCAGCTGTGTGCTAGGCGCGAAATTGACAAGCCAGTCACTTGGTTCTCTCTCGGCTCCTGTCCCGCGTAGAACGAAATGCTGTGCAGGCGAACCGTACAGGCATCAGGATGTGGGAGCGAAAGGCCATAAGCTCAACTCTCAGAAGTGTGTACGCTTTGCAGGCAGATGCCTGCCAGACACTAATTGATGGAAGCTAGGACCGAGCTACACTCTCATTGAACAAGGACGTTTGCAATTGTCTGTATTGAGATCAGATACACTTGAGGAGAATCCTGTCACTTCCACATGCTTTTCACACTACGTGTTCCGGCGCCTAACATAGGGATGCTGAGACCTATCTGTAGGGGCAGTTAGGCTGGGGGAGGGTCCTGCCCTGACCTCAGCTCGCACAAGGAATCATGCCTAGATGCCAGCTTTCAACTAGCTGCGTTCCTAGGGCACTGAGAACGCAGCAGTACTCTAAGCCAGGAAGTACCCAGAATACCACTCCACTGCAGCTGGAGACACCATGCAAGTCCGCTTATTCCACTTGCGTCTCACAAGCCTCTGACAAACTGCTGAGGTGCAGATGTTCGAAACTCATTCTGCAGGCAGTGTGCAACTGTGAGGGACTGAGGGTGAGATCAACTCTCCGAAGCAAGTTCCTTTTGGACAAGGCGTTCAGCTATCTTCTCTCGTATGGCACATAGGATGTAGCACCTGGCTCACACAGGAAATACTAGGAAATCGCTAGATTGAGCTTGGATGCACTAGTCTTGTGCGCCGGGACTTTCCACTTACCTCTCACAACACTTCAGTCACGCATCGGGGCTAGGCCTGTTAGGAGCGCGGTGTACCTGCAGGCAGGATGTGGGAGGGACAGTCCATAAGCTCAACTCTCGGAAGTGTGTATGCTTTGCAGGCAGATGTCTGCTAGACGCTTTGTGGGAGCTAGGACCGTGCTACACTCTCATTGAACAAGGATGTTTGCAATGTCTGTATTGAGATCAGATACACTTTAGGAGAATCCTGTCACTTCCACATGCTTTTCACACAACCTCTTCCGGCGCCTAACATAAGGATGCTGGGAACTATGTCTACAGGCAGTCAGGATGCAGGAGGGTCCTGCCCTGACCTCAGCTCGCACAAGGAAGCATGCCTAGAAGCCAGCTTTCACCTAGCTGCGCTTTTAAGGCACTGAGAACGTAGCAGTACTCTAATCCAGGAGGTACTCAGAATACCACTCCACTGCAGCTGGAGACACCATCCAGGTCCGCTTATTCCACTTGCGTCTCACAAGCCTCTGACAAACTGCTGAGGTGCAGATGTTCGAAACTCATTCTGTGGGCAGTGTGCAACTGTGAGGGACTGAGATTGAGCTCAACTCTCCGAAGTAAGTTCCTTTTGGACAAGGTGTTCAGCTAGCTTCTCTCGTATGGCACAGAGGATGTAGCACCTGGCTCACACAGGAAATACTAGGAAATCGCTAGGTTGAGCTAGGAGGCACTAGTCTTTTTGCCCGGACTTTCCATTTACCTCTCACAACACTTCAGTCACGCATCGGGGCTAGGCCTGTTAGGAGCGCGGTGTACCTGCAGACAGGATGTGGGAGGGACAGTCCATAAGCTAGACACTCAGGAGCGTGTATGCCTAAGAGGCAGATGTCTGCACCTCACTCATACAGGGGAGTTAGTACCTAGCTACACTCTAATTGAACAAGGACGTTGGCAATCGCTGTATGCAACTCAGATTGCGTGAGGACAGGCCAGACGCTTCCACACGCATTTCTCAACACCTCTCTCTGCACCTGACATGAGGATGTTGGCAGCTCCACTCACAAGGGGACCCGAGGCGGGAGGGTCCTTCTTTGAGCTCAACTCTCCAAAGGTAGCATGCCCCGAATGCAGCTTTCCACTAGCTGCGTTCTACTGGCCGTGAGAACGCAGCAGCACTGGAAGTCAGGACGTTGCGTTTATACCGCTCTACTGCACCGAGTGACAGCACCATTGAGGCCTGCAGCTTGCCCCTTGCGTCCCATGAGCTTCTGACAAACATGTCTGGTGAGAATGTTTGTAACTCCATGTGCAGGCAGTGTGGAACTGGGAAGGACCGCAAGTCAGCTCATCTCACAGAAGAAAGTTCTTCTGAGAGAGAGCTAGCAACTAGGTCCTCAGGGTTGGAAGTTAGTATGTACCACCCATCTGAGGGAGGAAGTCGTCAGAAGTCACTGGATTGAGCTAAGAGACACTTGCCTCTCCCAAAGCTTGAATCCCGTGTCCAACGAAATGCCTTGGCTGCAAAGGGTACAGGCGGTCAGCATGTGGGAGGTTGAAGCCATAAGCTCAACCCAAAGGAGTGTGCATGCCTTGGAGGCAGCTGTGTGCTAGGCGCGAAATTGACAAGCCAGTCACTTGGTTCTCTCTCGGCTCCTGTCCCGCGTAGAACGAAATGCTGTGCAGGCGAACCGTACAGGCATCAGGATGTGGGAGCGAAAGGCCATAAGCTCAACTCTCAGAAGTGTGTACGCTTTGCAGGCAGATGCCTGCCAGACACTAATTGATGGAAGCTAGGACCGAGCTACACTCTCATTGAACAAGGACGTTTGCAATTGTCTGTATTGAGATCAGATACACTTGAGGAGAATCCTGTCACTTCCACATGCTTTTCACACTACGTGTTCCGGCGCCTAACATAGGGATGCTGAGACCTATCTGTAGGGGCAGTTAGGCTGGGGGAGGGTCCTGCCCTGACCTCAGCTCGCACAAGGAATCATGCCTAGATGCCAGCTTTCAACTAGCTGCGTTCCTAGGGCACTGAGAACGCAGCAGTACTCTAAGCCAGGAAGTACCCAGAATACCACTCCACTGCAGCTGGAGACACCATGCAAGTCCGCTTATTCCACTTGCGTCTCACAAGCCTCTGACAAACTGCTGAGGTGCAGATGTTCGAAACTCATTCTGCGGGCAGTGTGCAACTGTGAGGGACTGAGGGTGAGATCAACTCTCCGAAGCAAGTTCCTTTTGGACAAGGCGTTCAGCTATCTTCTCTCGTATGGCACATAGGATGTAGCACCTGGCTCACACAGGAAATACTAGGAAATCGCTAGATTGAGCTTGGATGCACTAGTCTTGTGTGCCGGGACTTTCCACTTACCTCTCACAACACTTCAGTCACGCATCGGGGCTAGGCCTGTTAGGAGCGCGGTGTACCTGCAGGCAGGATGTGGGAGGGACAGTCCATAAGCTCAACTCTCGGAAGGGTGTATGCTTTGCAGGCAGATGTCTGCTAGACGCTTTGTGGGAGCTAGGACCGAGCTACACTCTCATTGAACAAGGACGTTTGCAATGTCTGTATTGAGATCAGATACACTTGAGGAGAATCCTGTCACTTCCACATTCTTTTCACAGTGTGCCTGTTACGAGCTAGGTGTACCTGCAGGCAGGATGTGGGAGGGACAGTCCATAAGCTAGACACTCAGGAGCGTGTATGCCTAAGAGGCAGATGTCTGCACCCCACTCATACAGGGGAGTTAGTACATAGCTACACTCTAATTGAACAAGGACGTTGGCAATCGCTGTATGCAACTCAGATTGCGTGAGGACAGGCCTGACGCTTCCACACGCATTTCTCAACACCTCTCTCTGCACCTGACATGAGGATGTTGGCAGCTCCACCCACAAGGGCACCCGAGGCGGGAGGGTCCTTCTTTGAGCTCAACTCTCCAAAGGTAGCATGCCCCGAATGCCGCTTTCCACTAGCTGCGTTCTACTGGCCGTGAGAACGCAGCAGCACTGGAAGTCAGGACGTTGCGTTTATACCGCTCTACTGCACTGAGTGACAGCACCATTGAGGTCTGCAGCTTGCCCCTTGCATCCCATGAGCTTCTGACAAACATGTCTGGTGAGGATGTTCGTAACTCCATGTGTAGGCAGTGTGGAACTGGGAAGGACTGCAAGTCAGCTCATCTCACAGAAGAAAGTTCTTCTGAGAGAGAGCTAGCAACTAGGTCCTCAGGGTTGGAAGTTAGTATGTACCACCCATCTGAGGGAGGAAGTCGTCAGAAGTCACTGGATTGAGCTAAGAGACACTTGCCTCTCCCAAAGCTTGAATCCCGTGTCCAACGAAATGCCTTGGCTGCAAAGGGTACAGGCGGTCAGCATGTGGGAGGTTGAAGCCATGAGCTCAACCCAAAGGAGTGTGCATGCCTTGGAGGCAGCTGTGGGCTAGGCGCGAAATTGACAAGCCAGTCACTTGGTTCTCTCTCGGCTCCTGTCCCGCGTAGAACGAAATGCTGTGCAAGCGAACCGTACAGGCATCAGGATGTGGGAGCGAAAGGCCATAAGCTCAACTCTCAGAAGTGTGTACGCTTTGCAGGCAGATGCCTGCCAGACACTAATTGATGGAAGCTAGGACCGAGCTACACTCTCATTGAACAAGGACGTTTGCAATTGTCTGTATTGAGATCAGATACACTTGAGGAGAATCCTGTCACTTCCACATGCTTTTCACACTACGTGTTCCGGCGCCTAACATAGGGATGCTGAGACCTATCTGTAGGGGCAGTTAGGATGGGGGAGGGTCCTGCCCTGACCTCAGCTCGCACAAGGAATCATGCCTAGAAGCCAGTTTTCACCTAGCTGCGTTCCTAGGGCACTGAGAACGCAGCAGTACTCTAAGCCAGGAAGTACCCAGAATACCACTCCACTGCAGCTGGAGACACCATGCAAGTCCGCTTATTCCACTTGCGTCTCACAAACATCTGACAAACTGCTGAGGTGCAGATGTTCGAAACTCATTCTGCAGGCAGTGTGCAACTGTGAGGGACTGAGGGTGAGATCAACTCTCCGAAGCAAGTTCCTTTTGGACAAGGCGTTCAGCTATCTTCTCTCGTATGGCACATAGGATGTAGCACCTGGCTCACACAGGAAATACTAGGAAATCGCTAGATTGAGCTTGGATGCACTAGTCTTGTGCGCCGGGACTTCCCACTTACCTCTCACAACACTTCAGGCACGCATCGGGGCTACGCCTGTTAGGAGCACGGTGTACCTGCAGGCAGGATGTGGGAGGGACAGTCCATAAGCTCAACTCTCGGAAGTGTGTATGCTTTGCAGGCAGATGTCTGTTACAAATTTCATGGGAGCTATGACCGAGCTACACTCTCATTGAACAAGGACGTTTGCAATGTCTGTATTGAGATCAGATACACTTGAGGAGGGTCCTCTCACTTCCACATGCTTTACACACAACCTCTTCTGGAGCCTCACATAAGGATGCTGGGACCTATGTCTACTGGCAGTCAGGATTCGGGAGGTTCCTGCCCTGACCTCAGCTCGCACAAGGAAGCATGGCTACAAGCCAGCTTTCAACTAGCTGCATTCCTAGGGTACTGAGAACGTAGCAATACTCTAAGCCACGAAGTACCCAGAATACCACTCCACTGCAGATGGAGGTACCCTCCAGGTCTCCTTATTCCACTTGCGTCTCACGAGCCTCTGACAAACGGCTCTGGTGCAGATGTTGGAAACTCATTCTGCAGGGAGTTTGCAACTGTGAGGGACTGAGGGTGAGCTCAACTCTCCGAAGTAAGTTGCTTTTGGACAAGGCGTTTAGCTAGCTTCTCTCATATGGCAATTAGGTCGCAGCACTTGGCTCACACAGGAAATACTAGGAATTTGCTTGTGGGCCGGGAGTTTCCACTTACCTCTCACAACACTTCAGTCACTCTTCAGGGCTAGGCCTGTTAAGAGCGCAGTGTACCTGCAGGCAGGATGTGTGAGGGATAGTCCATAAGCTCAACTCTTGGAAGTGTGTAGCTTTGCTGGCAGATGTCAGGAAGACACTTATTGATGGGTGCTAGGACCGAGGTACACTCTCATTGAACAAGGACGTTTGCAATGTCTGTATTGGACTCAGATTCACTTGAGCAGAGTCCTGTCACTTTCACATGCTTTTCACACAACCTCTACAAGCATCTAACATAAGGATGCTGGGACGTATGTCGACGTGCAGTCAGGATGCGGGAGGGTCCTGCCGTGACCTCAGCTCACATAAGGAAGCATACCTACAAGCCAGCTTTCAACTAGCTGCGTTCTTAGGGCATTGAGAACGTAGCAGTACTCTAAGACAGGAGGTACCCAGAATACCACTGCACTGCAGCTGGAGACACCCTCGAGGTCTCCTTATTCCACTTGCCTCTCACAAGCCTCTGACAAACGGCTCTGGTGCAGATGTTGAAAACTCTTTCTGCAGGGAATTTGCAACTGTGAGGGACTGAGGGTGAGCTCAACTCTCCGAAGTAAGTTGCTTTTGGACAAGGCATTCAGCTAGCTTCTCTCGTATGGCACTTAGGATGTAGCACCTGGCTAAAAAAGAATTACTAGGAAACCGCTAGATTGAGCTTGGATGCACTAGTCTTGTGGGCCGGGACTTCCCACTTACCTCTCACAACACTTCAGGCACACATCGGGGCTACGCCTGTTAGGAGCACGGTGTACCTGCAGGCAGGATGTGGGAGGGATAGTCCATAAGCTCACTCTCGGAAGTGTGTATGCTTTGCAGGCAGATGTCTGGAAACCCTTGTTGATGGGTGCTAGGACCGAGCTACACTCTCATTGAACAAGGACGTTTGCAATGTCCTGTATTGGACTCAGATTCACTGAGGAGTGTCCACTACATTTGCTTTTCACACAACCTCTTCAGGCACCTAACATAAGGATGCTGGGACCTAAGTCTACGGGCAGTCAGGATGCGGAGGGTCCTGCTCTGACCTCAGCTCGCATAAGGAAGCATGCCTACAAGCCAGCTATCAACTAGCTGTGTTCTTAGGGAACTTAGAACATAGCAGTATTGTATGCCAGGATGTTCCCAGAATACCACTCCCCTGTAGCTGGAGACACCCTCCAGGTCTGCTTATTCC
>NC_054836.1:11302759-11334155 GCF_018345385.1 Vulpes lagopus | reverse complement strand
TGTTCAATGAGAGTGTAGCTCGGTCCTAGCTTGCCATCAATTAGTGTCTGGCAGGCATCTGCCTGCAAAGCGTACACACTTCTGAGAGTTGAGCTTATGGCCTTTCGCTCCCACATCCTGATGCCTGTACGGTTCGCCTGCACAGCATTTCGTTCTACGCGGGACAGGAGCCGAGAGAGAACCAAGTGACTGGCTTGTCAATTTCGCGCCTAGCACACAGCTGCCTCCAAGGCATGCACACTCCTTTGGGTTGAGCTTATGGCTTCAACCTCCCACATGCTGACCGCCTGTACCCTTTGCAGCCAAGGCATTTCGTTGGACACGGGATTCAACCTTTGGGAGAGGCAAGTGTCTCTTAGCTCAATCCAGTGACTTCTGACGACTTCCTCCCTCAGATGGGTGGTACATACTAACTTCCAACCCTGAGGACCTAGTTGCTAGCTCTCTCTCAGAAGAACTTTCTTCTGTGAGATGAGCTGACTTGCGGTCCTTCCCAGTTCCACACTGCCTGCACATGGAGTTACAAACATTCTCACCAGACATGTTTGTCAGAAGCTCATGGGACGCAAGGGGCAAGCTGCAGGCCTCAATGGTGCTGTCACTCGGTGCAGTAGAGCGGTATAAACGCAACGTCCTGACTTCCAGTGCTGCTGCGTTCTCACGGCCAGTAGAACGCAGCTAGTGGAAAGCTGCATTCGGGGCATGCTACCTTTGGAGAGTTGAGCTCAAAGAAGGACCCTCCCGCCTCGGGTGCCCTTGTGAGTGGAGCTGCCAACATCCTCATGTCAGGTGCAGAGAGAGGTGTTGAGAAATGCGTGTGGAAGCGTCTGGCCTGTCCTCACGCAATCTGAGTTGAATACAGCGATTGCCAACGTCCTTGTTCAATTAGAGTGTAGCTAGGTACTAACTCCCGTGTATGAGTGGGGAGCAGACATCTGCCTCCTAGGCATACACGCTCCTGAGAGTTGAGCTTATGGCCTGTCCCTCCCACATCCTGCCTGCAGGTACACCTCGCTCCTAATAGGCCTAGGTTCGATGCGTGACTGAAGTGTTGTGAGAGGTAAATGGAAAGTCCGGGCCAAAAGACTAGTGCCTCCTAGCTCAATCTAGCGATTTCCTAGTATTTCCTGTGTGAGCCAGGTGCTACATCCTAAGTGCCATACGAGAGAAGCTAGCTGAACACCTTGTCCAAAAGGAACTTACTTCGGAGAGTTGAGCTCAACCTCAGTCCCTCACAGTTGCACACTGCCCACAGAATGAGTTTCCAACATCTGCACCAGAGCCGTTTGTCAGAGGCTTGTGAGACACAAGTGGAATAAGCAGACCTGGATGGGGTCTCCAGCTGCAGTGGAGTGGTATTCTGAGTACCTCCTGGCTTAGAGTGCTGCTACGTTCTCAGTGCCCTAAAAGCCCAGCTAGGTGAAAGCTGGCTTCTAGGCATGCTTCCTTGTGCGAGCTGAGGTCAGGGCAGGACACTCCCGCATCCTGACTGCCTGTAGACATAGTTCCCAGCATCCTTATGTTAGGCGCCAGAAGAGGTTGTGTGAAAAGCATGTGGAAGTGACAGGATTCTCCTCAAGTGTATCTGATGTCAATACAGACATTGCAAACGTCCTTGTTCAATGAGAGTGTAGCTCGGTCCTAGCTCCCACAAAGCGTCTAGCAGACATCTGCCTGCAAAGCATACACCCTTCCGAGAGTTGAGCTTATGGACTGTCCCTCCCACATCCTGCCTGCAGGTACACCGCGCTCCTAACAGGCCTAGTCCCGATGCGTGACTGAAGTGTTGTGAGAGGTAAGTGGAAAGTCCCGGCACACAAGACTAGTGCATCCAAGCTCAATCTAGCGATTTCCTAGTATTTCCTGTGTGAGCCAGGTGCTACATCCTATGTGCCATACGAGAGAAGCTAGCTGAACGCCTTGTCCAAAAGGAACTTGCTTCGGAGAGTTGATCTCACCCTCAGTCCCTCACAGTTGCACACTGCCCGCAGAATGAGTTTCGAACATCTGCACCTCAGCAGTTTGTCAGAGGCTTGTGAGACGCAAGTGGAATAAGCGGACTTGCATGGTGTCTCCAGCTGCAGTGGAGTGGTATTCTGGGTACTTCCTGGCTTAGAGTACTGCTGCGTTCTCAGTGCCCTAGGAACGCAGCTAGTTGAAAGCTGGCATCTAGGCATGATTCCTTGTGCGAGCTGAGGTCAGGGCAGGACCCTCCCCCAGCCTAACTGCCCCTACAGATAGGTCTCAGCATCCCTATGTTAGGCGCCGGAACACGTAGTGTGAAAAGCATGTGGAAGTGACAGGATTCTCCTCAAGTGTATCTGATCTCAATACAGACAATTGCAAACGTCCTTGTTCAATGAGAGTGTAGCTCGGTCCTAGCTGCCATCAATTAGTGTCTGGCAGGCATCTGCCTGCAAAGCGTACACACTTCTGAGGAGTTGAGCTTATGGCCTTTCGCTCCCACATCCTGATGCCTGTACGGTTCGCCTGCACAGCATTTCGTTCTACGCGGGACAGGAGCCGAGAGAGAACCAAGTGACTGGCTTGTCAATTTCGCGCCTAGCACACAGCTGCCTCCAAGGCATGCACACTCCTTTGGGTTGAGCTTATGGCTTCAACCTCCCACATGCTGACCGCCTGTACCCTTTGCAGCCAAGGCATTTCGTTGGACACGGGATTCAAGCTTTGGGAGAGGCAAGTGTCTCTTAGCTCAATCCAGTGACTTCTGACGACTTCCTCCCTCAGATGGGTGGTACATACTAACTTCCAACCCTGAGGACCTAGTTGCTAGCTCTCTCTCAGAAGAACTTTCTTCTGTGAGATGAGCTGACTTGCGGTCCTTCCCAGTTCCACACTGCCTGCACATGGATTTACAAACATTCTCACCAGACATGTTTGTCAGAAGCTCATGGGACGCAAGGGGCAAGCTGCAGGCCTCAATGGTGCTGTCACTCGGTGCAGTAGAGCGGTATAAACGCAACGTCCTGACTTCCAGTGCTGCTGCGTTCTCACGGCCAGTAGAACGCAGCTAGTGGAAAGCTGCATTCGGGGCATGCTACCTTTGTAGAGTTGAGCTCAAAGAAGGACCCTCCCGCCTCGGGTGCCCTTGTGAGTGGAGCTGCCAACATCCTCATGTCAGGTGCAGAGAGAGGTGTTGAGAAATGCGTGTGGAAGCGTCTGGCCTGTCCTCACGCAATCTGAGTTGCATACAGCGATTGCCAACGTCCTTGTTCAATTAGAGTGTAGCTAGGTACTAACTCCCCTGTATGAGTGGGGTGCAGACATCTGCCTCTTAGGCATACACGCTCCTGAGTGTCTAGCTTATGGACTGTCCCTCCCACATCCTGCCTGCAGGTACACCTAGCTCAGGCACACTGTGAAAAGCATGTGGAAGTGACAGGATTCTCCTCAAGTGTATCTGATCTCAATACAGACATTGCAAACGTCCTTGTTCAATGAGAGTGTAGCTCGGTCCTAGCTCCCACAAAGCGTCTAGCAGACATCTGCCTGCAAAGCATACACCCTTCCGAGAGTTGAGCTTATGGACTGTCCCTCCCACATCCTGCCTGCAGGTACACCGCGCTCCTAACAGGCCTAGCCCCGATGCGTGACTGAAGTGTTGTGAGAGGTAAATGGAAAGTCCGGGCCAACAAGACTAGTGCCTCCTAGCTCAACCTAGCGATTTCCTAGTATTTCCTGTGTGAGCCAGGTGCTACATCCTATGTGCCATACGAGAGAAGCTAGCTGAACACCTTGTCCAAAAGGAACTTACTTCGGAGAGTTGAGCTCAATCTCAGTCCCTCACAGTTGCACACTGCCCACAGAATGAGTTTCGAACATCTGCACCTCAGCAGTTTGTCAGAGGCTTGTGAGACGCAAGTGGAATAAGCGGACCTGGATGGTGTCTCCAGCTGCAGTGGAGTGGTATTCTGAGTACCTCCTGGATTAGAGTACTGCTACGTTCTCAGTGCCTTAAAAGCGCAGCTAGGTGAAAGCTGGCTTCTAGGCATGCTTCCTTGTGCGAGCTGAGGTCAGGGCAGGACCCTCCTGCATCCTGACTGCCTGTAGACATAGTTCCCAGCATCCTTATGTTAGGCGCCGGAAGAGGTTGTGTGAAAAGCATGTGGAAGTGACAGGATTCTCCTAAAGTGTATCTGATCTCAATACAGACATTGCAAACATCCTTGTTCAATGAGAGTGTAGCACGGTCCTAGCTCCCACAAAGCGTCTAGCAGACATCTGCCTGCAAAGCATACACACTTCCGAGAGTTGAGCTTATGGACTGTCCCTCCCACATCCTGCCTGCAGGTACACCGCGCTCCTAACAGGCCTAGCCCCGATGCGTGACTGAAGTGTTGTGAGAGGTAAGTGGAAAGTCCCGGCGCACAAGACTAGTGCATCCAAGCTCAATCTAGCGATTTCCTAGTATTTCCTGTGTGAGCTAGGTGCTACATCCTATGTGCCATACGAGAGAAGCTAGCTGAACGCCTTGTCCAAAAGGAACTTGCTTCGGAGAGTTGATCTCACCCTCAGTCCCTCACAGTTGCACACTGCCTGCAGAATGAGTTTCGAACATCTGCACCTCAGCAGTTTGTCAGAGGCTTGTGAGACGCAAGTGGAATAAGCGGACTTGCATGGTGTCTCCAGCTGCAGTGGAGTGGTATTCTGGGTACTTCCTGGCTTAGAGTACTGCTGCGTTCTCAGTGCCCTAGGAACGCAGCTAGGTGAAAACTGGCTTCTAGGCATGATTCCTTGTGCGAGCTGAGGTCAGGGCAGGACCCTCCCCCATCCTAACTGCCCCTACAGATAGGTCTCAGCATCCCTATGTTAGGCGCCGGAACACGTAGTGTGAAAAGCATGTGGAAGTGACAGGATTCTCCTCAAGTGTATCTGATCTCAATACAGACAATTGCAAACGTCCTTGTTCAATGAGAGTGTAGCTCGGTCCTAGCTTCCATCAATTAGTGTCTGGCAGGCATCTGCCTGCAAAGCGTACACACTTCTGAGAGTTGAGCTTATGGCCTTTCGCTCCCACATCCTGATGCCTGTACGGTTCGCCTGCACAGCATTTCGTTCTACGCGGGACAGGAGCCGAGAGAGAACCAAGTGACTGGCTTGTCAATTTCGCGCCTAGCACACAGCTGCCTCCAAGGCATGCACACTCCTTTGGGTTGAGCTCATGGCTTCAACCTCCCACATGCTGACCGCCTGTACCCTTTGCAGCCAAGGCATTTCGTTGGACACGGGATTCAAGCTTTGGGAGAGGCAAGTGTCTCTTAGCTCAATCCAGTGACTTCTGACGACTTCCTCCCTCAGATGGGTGGTACATACTAACTTCCAACCCTGAGGACCTAGTTGCTAGCTCTCTCTCAGAAGAACTTTCTTCTGTGAGATGAGCTGACTTGCGGTCCTTCCCAGTTCCACACTGCCTGCACATGGAGTTACAAACATTCTCACCAGACATGTTTGTCAGAAGCTCATGGGACGCAAGGGGCAAGCTGCAGGCCTCAATGGTGCTGTCACTCGGTGCAGTAGAGCGGTATAAACGCAACGTCCTGACTTCCAGTGCTGCTGCGTTCTCACGGCCAGTAGAACGCAGCTAGTGGAAAGCTGCATTCGGGGCATGCTACCTTTGTAGAGTTGAGCTCAAAGAAGGACCCTCCCGCCTCGGGTGCCCTTGTGAGTGGAGCTGCCAACATCCTCATGTCAGGTGCAGAGAGAGGTGTTGAGAAATGCGTGTGGAAGCGTCTGGCCTGTCCTCACGCAATCTGAGTTGAATACAGCGATTGCCAACGTCCTTGTTCAATTAGAGTGTAGCTAGGTACTAACTCCCGTGTATGAGTGGGGAGCAGACATCTGCCTCCTAGGCATACACGCTCCTGAGAGTTGAGCTTATGGCCTGTCCCTCCCACATCCTGCCTGCAGGTACACCTCGCTCCTAATAGGCCTAGGTTCGATGCGTGACTGAAGTGTTGTGAGAGGTAAATGGAAAGTCCGGGCCAAAAGACTAGTGCCTCCTAGCTCAATCTAGCGATTTCCTAGTATTTCCTGTGTGAGCCAGGTGCTACATCCTAAGTGCCATACGAGAGAAGCTAGCTGAACACCTTGTCCAAAAGGAACTTACTTCGGAGAGTTGAGCTCAACCTCAGTCCCTCACAGTTGCACACTGCCCACAGAAGGAGTTTCCAACATCTGCACCAGAGCCGTTTGTCAGAGGCTTGTGAGACACAAGTGGAATAAGCAGACCTGGATGGGGTCTCCAGCTGCAGTGGAGTGGTATTCTGAGTACTTCCTGGCTTAGAGTACTGCTGCGTTCTCAGTGCCCTAGGAACGCAGCTAGTTGAAAACTGGCTTCTAGGCATGATTCCTTGTGCGAGCTGAGGTCAGGCAGGACCCTCCCCCATCCTAACTGCCCCTACAGATAGGTCTCAGCATCCCTATGTTAGGCGCCGGAACACGTAGTGTGGAAAAGCATGTGGAAGTGACAGGATTCTCCTCAAGTGTATCTGATCTCAATACAGACAATTGCAAACGTCCTTGTTCAATGAGAGTGTAGCTCGGTCCTAGCTTCCATCAATTAGTGTCTGGCAGGCATCTGCCTGCAAAGCGTACACACTTCTGAGAGTTGAGCTTATGGCCTTTCGCTCCCACATCCTGATGCCTGTACGGTTCGCTTGCACAGCATTTCGTTCTACGCGGGACAGGAGCCGAGAGAGAACCAAGTGACTGGCTTGTCAATTTCGCGCCTAGCCCACAGCTGCCTCCAAGGCATGCACACTCCTCTAGCGATTTCCTAGTATTTCCTGTGTGAGCCAGGTGCTACATCCTAAGTGCCATACGAGAGAAGCTAGCTGAACACCTTGTCCAAAAGGAACTTACTTCGGAGAGTTGAGCTCAACCTCAGTCCCTCACAGTTGCACACTGCCCACAGAATGAGTTTCCAACATCTGCACCAGAGCCGTTTGTCAGAGGCTTGTGAGACACAAGTGGAATAAGCAGACCTGGATGGGGTCTCCAGCTGCAGTGGAGTGGTATTCTGAGTACCTCCTGGCTTAGAGTGCTGCTACGTTCTCAGTGCCCTAAAAGCCCAGCTAGGTGAAAGCTGGCTTCTAGGCATGCTTCCTTGTGCGAGCTGAGGTCAGGGCAGGACACTCCCGCATCCTGACTGCCTGTAGACATAGTTCCCAGCATCCTTATGTTAGGCGCCAGAAGAGGTTGTGTGAAAAGCATGTGGAAGTGACAGGATTCTCCTCAAGTGTATCTGATGTCAATACAGACATTGCAAACGTCCTTGTTCAATGAGAGTGTAGCTCGGTCCTAGCTCCCACAAAGCGTCTAGCAGACATCTGCCTGCAAAGCATACACCCTTCCGAGAGTTGAGCTTATGGACTGTCCCTCCCACATCCTGCCTGCAGGTACACCGCGCTCCTAACAGGCCTAGTCCCGATGCGTGACTGAAGTGTTGTGAGAGGTAAGTGGAAAGTCCCGGCACACAAGACTAGTGCATCCAAGCTCAATCTAGCGATTTCCTAGTATTTCCTGTGTGAGCCAGGTGCTACATCCTATGTGCCATACGAGAGAAGCTAGCTGAACGCCTTGTCCAAAAGGAACTTGCTTCGGAGAGTTGATCTCACCCTCAGTCCCTCACAGTTGCACACTGCCCGCAGAATGAGTTTCGAACATCTGCACCTCAGCAGTTTGTCAGAGGCTTGTGAGACGCAAGTGGAATAAGCGGACTTGCATGGTGTCTCCAGCTGCAGTGGAGTGGTATTCTGGGTACTTCCTGGCTTAGAGTACTGCTGCGTTCTCAGTGCCCTAGGAACGCAGCTAGTTGAAAGCTGGCATCTAGGCATGATTCCTTGTGCGAGCTGAGGTCAGGGCAGGACCCTCCCCCAGCCTAACTGCCCCTACAGATAGGTCTCAGCATCCCTATGTTAGGCGCCGGAACACGTAGTGTGAAAAGCATGTGGAAGTGACAGGATTCTCCTCAAGTGTATCTGATCTCAATACAGACAATTGCAAACGTCCTTGTTCAATGAGAGTGTAGCTCGGTCCTAGCTGCCATCAATTAGTGTCTGGCAGGCATCTGCCTGCAAAGCGTACACACTTCTGAGAGTTGAGCTTATGGCCTTTCGCTCCCACATCCTGATGCCTGTACGGTTCGCCTGCACAGCATTTCGTTCTACGCGGGACAGGAGCCGAGAGAGAACCAAGTGACTGGCTTGTCAATTTCGCGCCTAGCACACAGCTGCCTCCAAGGCATGCACACTCCTTTGGGTTGAGCTTATGGCTTCAACCTCCCACATGCTGACCGCCTGTACCCTTTGCAGCCAAGGCATTTCGTTGGACACGGGATTCAAGCTTTGGGAGAGGCAAGTGTCTCTTAGCTCAATCCAGTGACTTCTGACGACTTCCTCCCTCAGATGGGTGGTACATACTAACTTCCAACCCTGAGGACCTAGTTGCTAGCTCTCTCTCAGAAGAACTTTCTTCTGTGAGATGAGCTGACTTGCGGTCCTTCCCAGTTCCACACTGCCTGCACATGGAGTTACAAACATTCTCACCAGACATGTTTGTCAGAAGCTCATGGGACGCAAGGGGCAAGCTGCAGGCCTCAATGGTGCTGTCACTCGGTGCAGTAGAGCGGTATAAACGCAACGTCCTGACTTCCAGTGCTGCTGCGTTCTCACGGCCAGTAGAACGCAGCTAGTGGAAAGCTGCATTCGGGGCATGCTACCTTTGGAGAGTTGAGCTCAAAGAAGGACCCTCCCGCCTCGGGTGCCCTTGTGAGTGGAGCTGCCAACATCCTCATGTCAGGTGCAGAGAGAGGTGTTGAGAAATGCGTGTGGAAGCGTCTGGCCTGTCCTCACGCAATCTGAGTTGAATACAGCGATTGCCAACGTCCTTGTTCAATTAGAGTGTAGCTAGGTACTAACTCCCGTGTATGAGTGGGGAGCAGACATCTGCCTCCTAGGCATACACGCTCCTGAGAGTTGAGCTTATGGCCTGTCCCTCCCACATCCTGCCTGCAGGTACACCTCGCTCCTAATAGGCCTAGGTTCGATGCGTGACTGAAGTGTTGTGAGAGGTAAATGGAAAGTCCGGGCCAAAAGACTAGTCCCTTCTAGCTCAATCTAGCGATTTCCTAGTATTTCCTGTGTGAGCCAGGTGCTACATCCTAAGTGCCATACGAGAGAAGCTAGCTGAACACCTTGTCCAAAAGGAACTTACTTCGGAGAGTTGAGCTCAACCTCAGTCCCTCACAGTTGCACACTGCCCACAGAAGGAGTTTCCAACATCTGCACCAGAGCCGTTTGTCAGAGGCTTGTGAGACACAAGTGGAATAAGCAGACCTGGATGGGGTCTCCAGCTGCAGTGGAGTGGTATTCTGAGTACCTCCTGGCTTAGAGTGCTGCTACGTTCTCAGTGCCCTAAAAGCCCAGCTAGGTGAAAGCTGGCTTCTAGGCATGCTTCCTTGTGCGAGCTGAGGTCAGGGCAGGACACTCCCGCATCCTGACTGCCTGTAGACATAGTTCCCAGCATCCTTATGTTAGGCGCCAGAAGAGGTTGTGTGAAAAGCATGTGGAAGTGACAGGATTCTCCTCAAGTGTATCTGATGTCAATACAGACATTGCAAACGTCCTTGTTCAATGAGAGTGTAGCTCGGTCCTAGCTCCCACAAAGCGTCTAGCAGACATCTGCCTGCAAAGCATACACCCTTCCGAGAGTTGAGCTTATGGACTGTCCCTCCCACATCCTGCCTGCAGGTACACCGCGCTCCTAACAGGCCTAGTCCCGATGCGTGACTGAAGTGTTGTGAGAGGTAAGTGGAAAGTCCCGGCACACAAGACTAGTGCATCCAAGCTCAATCTAGCGATTTCCTAGTATTTCCTGTGTGAGCCAGGTGCTACATCCTATGTGCCATACGAGAGAAGCTAGCTGAACGCCTTGTCCAAAAGGAACTTGCTTCGGAGAGTTGATCTCACCCTCAGTCCCTCACAGTTGCACACTGCCCGCAGAATGAGTTTCGAACATCTGCACCTCAGCAGTTTGTCAGAGGCTTGTGAGACGCAAGTGGAATAAGCGGACTTGCATGGTGTCTCCAGCTGCAGTGGAGTGGTATTCTGGGTACTTCCTGGCTTAGAGTACTGCTGCGTTCTCAGTGCCCTAGGAACGCAGCTAGTTGAAAGCTGGCATCTAGGCATGATTCCTTGTGCGAGCTGAGGTCAGGGCAGGACCCTCCCCCAGCCTAACTGCCCCTACAGATAGGTCTCAGCATCCCTATGTTAGGCGCCGGAACACGTAGTGTGAAAAGCATGTGGAAGTGACAGGATTCTCCTCAAGTGTATCTGATCTCAATACAGACAATTGCAAACGTCCTTGTTCAATGAGAGTGTAGCTCGGTCCTAGCTGCCATCAATTAGTGTCTGGCAGGCATCTGCCTGCAAAGCGTACACACTTCTAGGAGTTGAGCTTATGGCCTTTCGCTCCCACATCCTGATGCCTGTACGGTTCGCCTGCACAGCATTTCGTTCTACGCGGGACAGGAGCCGAGAGAGAACCAAGTGACTGGCTTGTCAATTTCGCGCCTAGCACACAGCTGCCTCCAAGGCATGCACACTCCTTTGGGTTGAGCTTATGGCTTCAACCTCCCACATGCTGACCGCCTGTACCCTTTGCAGCCAAGGCATTTCGTTGGACACGGGATTCAAGCTTTGGGAGAGGCAAGTGTCTCTTAGCTCAATCCAGTGACTTCTGACGACTTCCTCCCTCAGATGGGTGGTACATACTAACTTCCAACCCTGAGGACCTAGTTGCTAGCTCTCTCTCAGAAGAACTTTCTTCTGTGAGATGAGCTGACTTGCGGTCCTTCCCAGTTCCACACTGCCTGCACATGGAGTTACAAACATTCTCACCAGACATGTTTGTCAGAAGCTCATGGGACGCAAGGGGCAAGCTGCAGGCCTCAATGGTGCTGTCACTCGGTGCAGTAGAGCGGTATAAACGCAACGTCCTGACTTCCAGTGCTGCTGCGTTCTCACGGCCAGTAGAACGCAGCTAGTGGAAAGCTGCATTCGGGGCATGCTACCTTTGGAGAGTTGAGCTCAAAGAAGGACCCTCCCGCCTCGGGTGCCCTTGTGAGTGGAGCTGCCAACATCCTCATGTCAGGTGCAGAGAGAGGTGTTGAGAAATGCGTGTGGAAGCGTCTGGCCTGTCCTCACGCAATCTGAGTTGAATACAGCGATTGCCAACGTCCTTGTTCAATTAGAGTGTAGCTAGGTACTAACTCCCGTGTATGAGTGGGGAGCAGACATCTGCCTCCTAGGCATACACGCTCCTGAGAGTTGAGCTTATGGCCTGTCCCTCCCACATCCTGCCTGCAGGTACACCTCGCTCCTAATAGGCCTAGGTTCGATGCGTGACTGAAGTGTTGTGAGAGGTAAATGGAAAGTCCGGGCCAAAAGACTAGTGCCTCCTAGCTCAATCTAGCGATTTCCTAGTATTTCCTGTGTGAGCCAGGTGCTACATCCTAAGTGCCATACGAGAGAAGCTAGCTGAACACCTTGTCCAAAAGGAACTTACTTCGGAGAGTTGAGCTCAACCTCAGTCCCTCACAGTTGCACACTGCCCACAGAATGAGTTTCCAACATCTGCACCAGAGCCGTTTGTCAGAGGCTTGTGAGACACAAGTGGAATAAGCAGACCTGGATGGGGTCTCCAGCTGCAGTGGAGTGGTATTCTGAGTACCTCCTGGCTTAGAGTGCTGCTACGTTCTCAGTGCCCTAAAAGCCCAGCTAGGTGAAAGCTGGCTTCTAGGCATGCTTCCTTGTGCGAGCTGAGGTCAGGGCAGGACACTCCCGCATCCTGACTGCCTGTAGACATAGTTCCCAGCATCCTTATGTTAGGCGCCAGAAGAGGTTGTGTGAAAAGCATGTGGAAGTGACAGGATTCTCCTCAAGTGTATCTGATGTCAATACAGACATTGCAAACGTCCTTGTTCAATGAGAGTGTAGCTCGGTCCTAGCTCCCACAAAGCGTCTAGCAGACATCTGCCTGCAAAGCATACACCCTTCCGAGAGTTGAGCTTATGGACTGTCCCTCCCACATCCTGCCTGCAGGTACACCGCGCTCCTAACAGGCCTAGTCCCGATGCGTGACTGAAGTGTTGTGAGAGGTAAGTGGAAAGTCCCGGCACACAAGACTAGTGCATCCAAGCTCAATCTAGCGATTTCCTAGTATTTCCTGTGTGAGCCAGGTGCTACATCCTATGTGCCATACGAGAGAAGCTAGCTGAACGCCTTGTCCAAAAGGAACTTGCTTCGGAGAGTTGATCTCACCCTCAGTCCCTCACAGTTGCACACTGCCCGCAGAATGAGTTTCGAACATCTGCACCTCAGCAGTTTGTCAGAGGCTTGTGAGACGCAAGTGGAATAAGCGGACTTGCATGGTGTCTCCAGCTGCAGTGGAGTGGTATTCTGGGTACTTCCTGGCTTAGAGTACTGCTGCGTTCTCAGTGCCCTAGGAACGCAGCTAGTTGAAAGCTGGCATCTAGGCATGATTCCTTGTGCGAGCTGAGGTCAGGGCAGGACCCTCCCCCAGCCTAACTGCCCCTACAGATAGGTCTCAGCATCCCTATGTTAGGCGCCGGAACACGTAGTGTGAAAAGCATGTGGAAGTGACAGGATTCTCCTCAAGTGTATCTGATCTCAATACAGACAATTGCAAACGTCCTTGTTCAATGAGAGTGTAGCTCGGTCCTAGCTGCCATCAATTAGTGTCTGGCAGGCATCTGCCTGCAAAGCGTACACACTTCTGAGAGTTGAGCTTATGGCCTTTCGCTCCCACATCCTGATGCCTGTACGGTTCGCCTGCACAGCATTTCGTTCTACGCGGGACAGGAGCCGAGAGAGAACCAAGTGACTGGCTTGTCAATTTCGCGCCTAGCACACAGCTGCCTCCAAGGCATGCACACTCCTTTGGGTTGAGCTTATGGCTTCAACCTCCCACATGCTGACCGCCTGTACCCTTTGCAGCCAAGGCATTTCGTTGGACACGGGATTCAAGCCTTTGGGAGAGGCAAGTGTCTCTTAGCTCAATCCAGTGACTTCTGACGACTTCCTCCCTCAGATGGGTGGTACATACTAACTTCCAACCCTGAGGACCTAGTTGCTAGCTCTCTCTCAGAAGAACTTTCTTCTGTGAGATGAGCTGACTTGCGGTCCTTCCCAGTTCCACACTGCCTGCACATGGAGTTACAAACATTCTCACCAGACATGTTTGTCAGAAGCTCATGGGACGCAAGGGGCAAGCTGCAGGCCTCAATGGTGCTGTCACTCGGTGCAGTAGAGCGGTATAAACGCAACGTCCTGACTTCCAGTGCTGCTGCGTTCTCACGGCCAGTAGAACGCAGCTAGTGGAAAGCTGCATTCGGGGCATGCTACCTTTGTAGAGTTGAGCTCAAAGAAGGACCCTCCCGCCTCGGGTGCCCTTGTGAGTGGAGCTGCCAACATCCTCATGTCAGGTGCAGAGAGAGGTGTTGAGAAATGCGTGTGGAAGCGTCTGGCCTGTCCTCACGCAATCTGAGTTGCATACAGCGATTGCCAACGTCCTTGTTCAATTAGAGTGTAGCTAGGTACTAACTCCCCTGTATGAGTGGGGTGCAGACATCTGCCTCTTAGGCATACACGCTCCTGAGTGTCTAGCTTATGGACTGTCCCTCCCACATCCTGCCTGCAGGTACACCTAGCTCGTAACAGGCACACTGTGAAAAGCATGTGGAAGTGACAGGATTCTCCTCAAGTGTATCTGATCTCAATACAGACATTGCAAACGTCCTTGTTCAATGAGAGTGTAGCTCGGTCCTAGCTCCCACAAAGCGTCTAGCAGACATCTGCCTGCAAAGCATACACCCTTCCGAGAGTTGAGCTTATGGACTGTCCCTCCCACATCCTGCCTGCAGGTACACCGCGCTCCTAACAGGCCTAGCCCCGATGCGTGACTGAAGTGTTGTGAGAGGTAAATGGAAAGTCCGGGCCAACAAGACTAGTGCCTCCTAGCTCAACCTAGCGATTTCCTAGTATTTCCTGTGTGAGCCAGGTGCTACATCCTATGTGCCATACGAGAGAAGCTAGCTGAACACCTTGTCCAAAAGGAACTTACTTCGGAGAGTTGAGCTCAATCTCAGTCCCTCACAGTTGCACACTGCCCACAGAATGAGTTTCGAACATCTGCACCTCAGCAGTTTGTCAGAGGCTTGTGAGACGCAAGTGGAATAAGCGGACCTGGATGGTGTCTCCAGCTGCAGTGGAGTGGTATTCTGAGTACCTCCTGGATTAGAGTACTGCTACGTTCTCAGTGCCTTAAAAGCGCAGCTAGGTGAAAGCTGGCTTCTAGGCATGCTTCCTTGTGCGAGCTGAGGTCAGGGCAGGACCCTCCTGCATCCTGACTGCCTGTAGACATAGTTCCCAGCATCCTTATGTTAGGCGCCGGAAGAGGTTGTGTGAAAAGCATGTGGAAGTGACAGGATTCTCCTAAAGTGTATCTGATCTCAATACAGACATTGCAAACGTCCTTGTTCAATGAGAGTGTAGCACGGTCCTAGCTCCCACAAAGCGTCTAGCAGACATCTGCCTGCAAAGCATACACCCTTCCGAGAGTTGAGCTTATGGACTGTCCCTCCCACATCCTGCCTGCAGGTACACCGCGCTCCTAACAGGCCTAGCCCCGATGCGTGACTGAAGTGTTGTGAGAGGTAAGTGGAAAGTCCCGGCGCACAAGACTAGTGCATCCAAGCTCAATCTAGCGATTTCCTAGTATTTCCTGTGTGAGCTAGGTGCTACATCCTATGTGCCATACGAGAGAAGCTAGCTGAACGCCTTGTCCAAAAGGAACTTGCTTCGGAGAGTTGATCTCACCCTCAGTCCCTCACAGTTGCACACTGCCTGCAGAATGAGTTTCGAACATCTGCACCTCAGCAGTTTGTCAGAGGCTTGTGAGACGCAAGTGGAATAAGCGGACTTGCATGGTGTCTCCAGCTGCAGTGGAGTGGTATTCTGGGTACTTCCTGGCTTAGAGTACTGCTGCGTTCTCAGTGCCCTAGGAACGCAGCTAGTTGAAAGCTGGCATCTAGGCATGATTCCTTGTGCGAGCTGAGGTCAGGGCAGGACCCTCCCCCAGCCTAACTGCCCCTACAGATAGGTCTCAGCATCCCTATGTTAGGCGCCGGAACACGTAGTGTGAAAAGCATGTGGAAGTGACAGGATTCTCCTCAAGTGTATCTGATCTCAATACAGACAATTGCAAACGTCCTTGTTCAATGAGAGTGTAGCTCGGTCCTAGCTTCCATCAATTAGTGTCTGGCAGGCATCTGCCTGCAAAGCGTACACACTTCTGAGAGTTGAGCTTATGGCCTTTCGCTCCCACATCCTGATGCCTGTACGGTTCGCCTGCACAGCATTTCGTTCTACGCGGGACAGGAGCCGAGAGAGAACCAAGTGACTGGCTTGTCAATTTCGCGCCTAGCACACAGCTGCCTCCAAGGCATGCACACTCCTTTGGGTTGAGCTTATGGCTTCAACCTCCCACATGCTGACCGCCTGTACCCTTTGCAGCCAAGGCATTTCGTTGGACACGGGATTCAAGCTTTGGGAGAGGCAAGTGTCTCTTAGCTCAATCCAGTGACTTCTGACGACTTCCTCCCTCAGATGGGTGGTACATACTAACTTCCAACCCTGAGGACCTAGTTGCTAGCTCTCTCTCAGAAGAACTTTCTTCTGTGAGATGAGCTGACTTGCGGTCCTTCCCAGTTCCACACTGCCTGCACATGGAGTTACAAACATTCTCACCAGACATGTTTGTCAGAAGCTCATGGGACGCAAGGGGCAAGCTGCAGGCCTCAATGGTGCTGTCACTCGGTGCAGTAGAGCGGTATAAACGCAACGTCCTGACTTCCAGTGCTGCTGCGTTCTCACGGCCAGTAGAACGCAGCTAGTGGAAAGCTGCATTCGGGGCATGCTACCTTTGGAGAGTTGAGCTCAAAGAAGGACCCTCCCGCCTCGGGTGCCCTTGTGAGTGGAGCTGCCAACATCCTCATGTCAGGTGCAGAGAGAGGTGTTGAGAAATGCGTGTGGAAGCGTCTGGCCTGTCCTCACGCAATCTGAGTTGAATACAGCGATTGCCAACGTCCTTGTTCAATTAGAGTGTAGCTAGGTACTAACTCCCGTGTATGAGTGGGGAGCAGACATCTGCCTCCTAGGCATACACGCTCCTGAGAGTTGAGCTTATGGCCTGTCCCTCCCACATCCTGCCTGCAGGTACACCTCGCTCCTAATAGGCCTAGGTTCGATGCGTGACTGAAGTGTTGTGAGAGGTAAATGGAAAGTCCGGGCCAAAAGACTAGTGCCTCCTAGCTCAATCTAGCGATTTCCTAGTATTTCCTGTGTGAGCCAGGTGCTACATCCTAAGTGCCATACGAGAGAAGCTAGCTGAACACCTTGTCCAAAAGGAACTTACTTCGGAGAGTTGAGCTCAACCTCAGTCCCTCACAGTTGCACACTGCCCACAGAATGAGTTTCCAACATCTGCACCAGAGCCGTTTGTCAGAGGCTTGTGAGACACAAGTGGAATAAGCAGACCTGGATGGGGTCTCCAGCTGCAGTGGAGTGGTATTCTGAGTACCTCCTGGCTTAGAGTGCTGCTACGTTCTCAGTGCCCTAAAAGCCCAGCTAGGTGAAAGCTGGCTTCTAGGCATGCTTCCTTGTGCGAGCTGAGGTCAGGGCAGGACACTCCCGCATCCTGACTGCCTGTAGACATAGTTCCCAGCATCCTTATGTTAGGCGCCAGAAGAGGTTGTGTGAAAAGCATGTGGAAGTGACAGGATTCTCCTCAAGTGTATCTGATGTCAATACAGACATTGCAAACGTCCTTGTTCAATGAGAGTGTAGCTCGGTCCTAGCTCCCACAAAGCGTCTAGCAGACATCTGCCTGCAAAGCATACACCCTTCCGAGAGTTGAGCTTATGGACTGTCCCTCCCACATCCTGCCTGCAGGTACACCGCGCTCCTAACAGGCCTAGTCCCGATGCGTGACTGAAGTGTTGTGAGAGGTAAGTGGAAAGTCCCGGCACACAAGACTAGTGCATCCAAGCTCAATCTAGCGATTTCCTAGTATTTCCTGTGTGAGCCAGGTGCTACATCCTATGTGCCATACGAGAGAAGCTAGCTGAACGCCTTGTCCAAAAGGAACTTGCTTCGGAGAGTTGATCTCACCCTCAGTCCCTCACAGTTGCACACTGCCCGCAGAATGAGTTTCGAACATCTGCACCTCAGCAGTTTGTCAGAGGCTTGTGAGACGCAAGTGGAATAAGCGGACTTGCATGGTGTCTCCAGCTGCAGTGGAGTGGTATTCTGGGTACTTCCTGGCTTAGAGTACTGCTGCGTTCTCAGTGCCCTAGGAACGCAGCTAGTTGAAAGCTGGCATCTAGGCATGATTCCTTGTGCGAGCTGAGGTCAGGGCAGGACCCTCCCCCAGCCTAACTGCCCCTACAGATAGGTCTCAGCATCCCTATGTTAGGCGCCGGAACACGTAGTGTGAAAAGCATGTGGAAGTGACAGGATTCTCCTCAAGTGTATCTGATCTCAATACAGACAATTGCAAACGTCCTTGTTCAATGAGAGTGTAGCTCGGTCCTAGCTTCCATCAATTAGTGTCTGGCAGGCATCTGCCTGCAAAGCGTACACACTTCTGAGAGTTGAGCTTATGGCCTTTCGCTCCCACATCCTGATGCCTGTACGGTTCGCCTGCACAGCATTTCGTTCTACGCGGGACAGGAGCCGAGAGAGAACCAAGTGACTGGCTTGTCAATTTCGCGCCTAGCACACAGCTGCCTCCAAGGCATGCACACTCCTTTGGGTTGAGCTTATGGCTTCAACCTCCCACATGCTGACCGCCTGTACCCTTTGCAGCCAAGGCATTTCGTTGGACACGGGATTCAAGCTTTGGGAGAGGCAAGTGTCTCTTAGCTCAATCCAGTGACTTCTGACGACTTCCTCCCTCAGATGGGTGGTACATACTAACTTCCAACCCTGAGGACCTAGTTGCTAGCTCTCTCTCAGAAGAACTTTCTTCTGTGAGATGAGCTGACTTGCGGTCCTTCCCAGTTCCACACTGCCTGCACATGGAGTTACAAACATTCTCACCAGACATGTTTGTCAGAAGCTCATGGGACGCAAGGGGCAAGCTGCAGGCCTCAATGGTGCTGTCACTCGGTGCAGTAGAGCGGTATAAACGCAACGTCCTGACTTCCAGTGCTGCTGCGTTCTCACGGCCAGTAGAACGCAGCTAGTGGAAAGCTGCATTCGGGGCATGCTACCTTTGTAGAGTTGAGCTCAAAGAAGGACCCTCCCGCCTCGGGTGCCCTTGTGAGTGGAGCTGCCAACATCCTCATGTCAGGTGCAGAGAGAGGTGTTGAGAAATGCGTGTGGAAGCGTCTGGCCTGTCCTCACGCAATCTGAGTTGAATACAGCGATTGCCAACGTCCTTGTTCAATTAGAGTGTAGCTAGGTACTAACTCCCGTGTATGAGTGGGGAGCAGACATCTGCCTCCTAGGCATACACGCTCCTGAGAGTTGAGCTTATGGCCTGTCCCTCCCACATCCTGCCTGCAGGTACACCTCGCTCCTAATAGGCCTAGGTTCGATGCGTGACTGAAGTGTTGTGAGAGGTAAATGGAAAGTCCGGGCCAAAAGACTAGTGCCTCCTAGCTCAATCTAGCGATTTCCTAGTATTTCCTGTGTGAGCCAGGTGCTACATCCTAAGTGCCATACGAGAGAAGCTAGCTGAACACCTTGTCCAAAAGGAACTTACTTCGGAGAGTTGAGCTCAACCTCAGTCCCTCACAGTTGCACACTGCCCACAGAATGAGTTTCCAACATCTGCACCAGAGCCGTTTGTCAGAGGCTTGTGAGACACAAGTGGAATAAGCAGACCTGGATGGGGTCTCCAGCTGCAGTGGAGTGGTATTCTGAGTACCTCCTGGCTTAGAGTGCTGCTACGTTCTCAGTGCCCTAAAAGCCCAGCTAGGTGAAAGCTGGCTTCTAGGCATGCTTCCTTGTGCGAGCTGAGGTCAGGGCAGGACACTCCCGCATCCTGACTGCCTGTAGACATAGTTCCCAGCATCCTTATGTTAGGCGCCAGAAGAGGTTGTGTGAAAAGCATGTGGAAGTGACAGGATTCTCCTCAAGTGTATCTGATGTCAATACAGACATTGCAAACGTCCTTGTTCAATGAGAGTGTAGCTCGGTCCTAGCTCCCACAAAGCGTCTAGCAGACATCTGCCTGCAAAGCATACACCCTTCCGAGAGTTGAGCTTATGGACTGTCCCTCCCACATCCTGCCTGCAGGTACACCGCGCTCCTAACAGGCCTAGTCCCGATGCGTGACTGAAGTGTTGTGAGAGGTAAGTGGAAAGTCCCGGCACACAAGACTAGTGCATCCAAGCTCAATCTAGCGATTTCCTAGTATTTCCTGTGTGAGCCAGGTGCTACATCCTATGTGCCATACGAGAGAAGCTAGCTGAACGCCTTGTCCAAAAGGAACTTGCTTCGGAGAGTTGATCTCACCCTCAGTCCCTCACAGTTGCACACTGCCCGCAGAATGAGTTTCGAACATCTGCACCTCAGCAGTTTGTCAGAGGCTTGTGAGACGCAAGTGGAATAAGCGGACTTGCATGGTGTCTCCAGCTGCAGTGGAGTGGTATTCTGGGTACTTCCTGGCTTAGAGTACTGCTGCGTTCTCAGTGCCCTAGGAACGCAGCTAGTTGAAAGCTGGCATCTAGGCATGATTCCTTGTGCGAGCTGAGGTCAGGGCAGGACCCTCCCCCAGCCTAACTGCCCCTACAGATAGGTCTCAGCATCCCTATGTTAGGCGCCGGAACACGTAGTGTGAAAAGCATGTGGAAGTGACAGGATTCTCCTCAAGTGTATCTGATCTCAATACAGACAATTGCAAACGTCCTTGTTCAATGAGAGTGTAGCTCGGTCCTAGCTGCCATCAATTAGTGTCTGGCAGGCATCTGCCTGCAAAGCGTACACACTTCTAGGAGTTGAGCTTATGGCCTTTCGCTCCCACATCCTGATGCCTGTACGGTTCGCCTGCACAGCATTTCGTTCTACGCGGGACAGGAGCCGAGAGAGAACCAAGTGACTGGCTTGTCAATTTCGCGCCTAGCACACAGCTGCCTCCAAGGCATGCACACTCCTTTGGGTTGAGCTTATGGCTTCAACCTCCCACATGCTGACCGCCTGTACCCTTTGCAGCCAAGGCATTTCGTTGGACACGGGATTCAAGCTTTGGGAGAGGCAAGTGTCTCTTAGCTCAATCCAGTGACTTCTGACGACTTCCTCCCTCAGATGGGTGGTACATACTAACTTCCAACCCTGAGGACCTAGTTGCTAGCTCTCTCTCAGAAGAACTTTCTTCTGTGAGATGAGCTGACTTGCGGTCCTTCCCAGTTCCACACTGCCTGCACATGGAGTTACAAACATTCTCACCAGACATGTTTGTCAGAAGCTCATGGGACGCAAGGGGCAAGCTGCAGGCCTCAATGGTGCTGTCACTCGGTGCAGTAGAGCGGTATAAACGCAACGTCCTGACTTCCAGTGCTGCTGCGTTCTCACGGCCAGTAGAACGCAGCTAGTGGAAAGCTGCATTCGGGGCATGCTACCTTTGGAGAGTTGAGCTCAAAGAAGGACCCTCCCGCCTCGGGTGCCCTTGTGAGTGGAGCTGCCAACATCCTCATGTCAGGTGCAGAGAGAGGTGTTGAGAAATGCGTGTGGAAGCGTCAGGCCTGTCCTCACGCAATCTGAGTTGCATACAGCGATTGCCAACGTCCTTGTTCAATTAGAGTGTAGCTAGGTACTAACTCCCCTGTATGAGTGGGGTGCAGACATCTGCCTCCAAGGCATACACGCTCCTGAGTGTCTAGCTTATGGACTGTCCCTCCCACATCCTGCCTGCAGGTACACCTAGCTCGTAACAGGCACACTGTGAAAAGCATGTGGAAGTGACAGGATTCTCCTCAAGTGTATCTGATCTCAATACAGACATTGCAAACGTCCTTGTTCAATGAGAGTGTAGCTCGGTCCTAGCTCCCACAAAGCGTCTAACAGACATCTGCCTGCAAAGCATACACCCTTCCGAGAGTTGGGCTTATGGACAGTCCCTCCCACATCCTGCCTGCAGGTACACCGCGCTCCTAACAGGCCTAGTCCCGATGCGTGACTGAAGTGTTGTGAGAGGTAAGTGGAAAGTCCCGGCACACAAGACTAGTGCATCCAAGCTCAATCTAGCGATTTCCTAGTATTTCCTGTGTGAGCCAGGTGCTACATCCTATGTGCCATACGAGAGAAGCTAGCTGAACGCCTTGTCCAAAAGGAACTTGCTTCGGAGAGTTGATCTCACCCTCAGTCCCTCACAGTTGCACACTGCCCGCAGAATGAGTTTCGAACATCTGCACCTCAGCAGTTTGTCAGAGGCTTGTGAGACGCAAGTGGAATAAGCGGACTTGCATGGTGTCTCCAGCTGCAGTGGAGTGGTATTCTGGGTACTTCCTGGCTTAGAGTACTGCTGCGTTCTCAGTGCCCTAGGAACGCAGCTAGTTGAAAGCTGGCATCTAGGCATGATTCCTTGTGCGAGCTGAGGTCAGGGCAGGACCCTCCCCCAGCCTAACTGCCCCTACAGATAGGTCTCAGCATCCCTATGTTAGGCGCCGGAACACGTAGTGTGAAAAGCATGTGGAAGTGACAGGATTCTCCTCAAGTGTATCTGATCTCAATACAGACAATTGCAAACGTCCTTGTTCAATGAGAGTGTAGCTCGGTCCTAGCTGCCATCAATTAGTGTCTGGCAGGCATCTGCCTGCAAAGCGTACACACTTCTAGGAGTTGAGCTTATGGCCTTTCGCTCCCACATCCTGATGCCTGTACGGTTCGCCTGCACAGCATTTCGTTCTACGCGGGACAGGAGCCGAGAGAGAACCAAGTGACTGGCTTGTCAATTTCGCGCCTAGCACACAGCTGCCTCCAAGGCATGCACACTCCTTTGGGTTGAGCTTATGGCTTCAACCTCCCACATGCTGACCGCCTGTACCCTTTGCAGCCAAGGCATTTCGTTGGACACGGGATTCAACCTTTGGGAGAGGCAAGTGTCTCTTAGCTCAATCCAGTGACTTCTGACGACTTCCTCCCTCAGATGGGTGGTACATACTAACTTCCAACCCTGAGGACCTAGTTGCTAGCTCTCTCTCAGAAGAACTTTCTTCTGTGAGATGAGCTGACTTGCGGTCCTTCCCAGTTCCACACTGCCTGCACATGGAGTTACAAACATTCTCACCAGACATGTTTGTCAGAAGCTCATGGGACGCAAGGGGCAAGCTGCAGGCCTCAATGGTGCTGTCACTCGGTGCAGTAGAGCGGTATAAACGCAACGTCCTGACTTCCAGTGCTGCTGCGTTCTCACGGCCAGTAGAACGCAGCTAGTGGAAAGCTGCATTCGGGGCATGCTACCTTTGGAGAGTTGAGCTCAAAGAAGGACCCTCCCGCCTCGGGTGCCCTTGTGAGTGGAGCTGCCAACATCCTCATGTCAGGTGCAGAGAGAGGTGTTGAGAAATGCGTGTGGAAGCGTCTGGCCTGTCCTCACGCAATCTGAGTTGAATACAGCGATTGCCAACGTCCTTGTTCAATTAGAGTGTAGCTAGGTACTAACTCCCGTGTATGAGTGGGGAGCAGACATCTGCCTCCTAGGCATACACGCTCCTGAGAGTTGAGCTTATGGCCTGTCCCTCCCACATCCTGCCTGCAGGTACACCTCGCTCCTAATAGGCCTAGGTTCGATGCGTGACTGAAGTGTTGTGAGAGGTAAATGGAAAGTCCGGGCCAAAAGACTAGTGCCTCCTAGCTCAATCTAGCGATTTCCTAGTATTTCCTGTGTGAGCCAGGTGCTACATCCTAAGTGCCATACGAGAGAAGCTAGCTGAACACCTTGTCCAAAAGGAACTTACTTCGGAGAGTTGAGCTCAACCTCAGTCCCTCACAGTTGCACACTGCCCACAGAATGAGTTTCCAACATCTGCACCAGAGCCGTTTGTCAGAGGCTTGTGAGACACAAGTGGAATAAGCAGACCTGGATGGGGTCTCCAGCTGCAGTGGAGTGGTATTCTGAGTACCTCCTGGCTTAGAGTGCTGCTACGTTCTCAGTGCCCTAAAAGCCCAGCTAGGTGAAAGCTGGCTTCTAGGCATGCTTCCTTGTGCGAGCTGAGGTCAGGGCAGGACACTCCCGCATCCTGACTGCCTGTAGACATAGTTCCCAGCATCCTTATGTTAGGCGCCAGAAGAGGTTGTGTGAAAAGCATGTGGAAGTGACAGGATTCTCCTCAAGTGTATCTGATGTCAATACAGACATTGCAAACGTCCTTGTTCAATGAGAGTGTAGCTCGGTCCTAGCTCCCACAAAGCGTCTAGCAGACATCTGCCTGCAAAGCATACACCCTTCCGAGAGTTGAGCTTATGGACTGTCCCTCCCACATCCTGCCTGCAGGTACACCGCGCTCCTAACAGGCCTAGTCCCGATGCGTGACTGAAGTGTTGTGAGAGGTAAGTGGAAAGTCCCGGCACACAAGACTAGTGCATCCAAGCTCAATCTAGCGATTTCCTAATATTTCCTGTGTGAGCCAGGTGCTACATCCTATGTGCCATACGAGAGAAGCTAGCTGAACGCCTTGTCCAAAAGGAACTTGCTTCGGAGAGTTGATCTCACCCTCAGTCCCTCACAGTTGCACACTGCCCGCAGAATGAGTTTCGAACATCTGCACCTCAGCAGTTTGTCAGAGGCTTGTGAGACGCAAGTGGAATAAGCGGACTTGCATGGTGTCTCCAGCTGCAGTGGAGTGGTATTCTGGGTACTTCCTGGCTTAGAGTACTGCTGCGTTCTCAGTGCCCTAGGAACGCAGCTAGTTGAAAGCTGGCATCTAGGCATGATTCCTTGTGCGAGCTGAGGTCAGGGCAGGACCCTCCCCCAGCCTAACTGCCCCTACAGATAGGTCTCAGCATCCCTATGTTAGGCGCCGGAACACGTAGTGTGAAAAGCATGTGGAAGTGACAGGATTCTCCTCAAGTGTATCTGATCTCAATACAGACAATTGCAAACGTCCTTGTTCAATGAGAGTGTAGCTCGGTCCTAGCTTCCATCAATTAGTGTCTGGCAGGCATCTGCCTGCAAAGCGTACACACTTCTGAGAGTTGAGCTTATGGCCTTTCGCTCCCACATCCTGATGCCTGTACGGTTCGCCTGCACAGCATTTCGTTCTACGCGGGACAGGAGCCGAGAGAGAACCAAGTGACTGGCTTGTCAATTTCGCGCCTAGCACACAGCTGCCTCCAAGGCATGCACACTCCTTTGGGTTGAGCTTATGGCTTCAACCTCCCACATGCTGACCGCCTGTACCCTTTGCAGCCAAGGCATTTCGTTGGACACGGGATTCAAGCTTTGGGAGAGGCAAGTGTCTCTTAGCTCAATCCAGTGACTTCTGACGACTTCCTCCCTCAGATGGGTGGTACATACTAACTTCCAACCCTGAGGACCTAGTTGCTAGCTCTCTCTCAGAAGAACTTTCTTCTGTGAGATAAGCTGACTTGCGGTCCTTCCCAGTTCCACACTGCCTGCACATGGATTTACAAACATTCTCACCAGACATGTTTGTCAGAAGCTCATGGGACGCAAGGGGCAAGCTGCAGGCCTCAATGGTGCTGTCACTCGGTGCAGTAGAGCGGTATAAACGCAACGTCCTGACTTCCAGTGCTGCTGCGTTCTCACGGCCAGTAGAACGCAGCTAGTGGAAAGCTGCATTCGGGGCATGCTACCTTTGTAGAGTTGAGCTCAAAGAAGGACCCTCCCGCCTCGGGTGCCCTTGTGAGTGGAGCTGCCAACATCCTCATGTCAGGTGCAGAGAGAGGTGTTGAGAAATGCGTGTGGAAGCGTCTGGCCTGTCCTCACGCAATCTGAGTTGCATACAGCGATTGCCAACGTCCTTGTTCAATTAGAGTGTAGCTAGGTACTAACTCCCCTGTATGAGTGGGGTGCAGACATCTGCCTCTTAGGCATACACGCTCCTGAGTGTCTAGCTTATGGACTGTCCCTCCCACATCCTGCCTGCAGGTACACCTAGCTCGTAACAGGCACACTGTGAAAAGCATGTGGAAGTGACAGGATTCTCCTCAAGTGTATCTGATCTCAATACAGACATTGCAAACGTCCTTGTTCAATGAGAGTGTAGCTCGGTCCTAGCTCCCACAAAGCGTCTAGCAGACATCTGCCTGCAAAGCATACACCCTTCCGAGAGTTGAGCTTATGGACTGTCCCTCCCACATCCTGCCTGCAGGTACACCGCGCTCCTAACAGGCCTAGCCCCGATGCGTGACTGAAGTGTTGTGAGAGGTAAATGGAAAGTCCGGGCCAACAAGACTAGTGCCTCCTAGCTCAACCTAGCGATTTCCTAGTATTTCCTGTGTGAGCCAGGTGCTACATCCTATGTGCCATACGAGAGAAGCTAGCTGAACACCTTGTCCAAAAGGAACTTACTTCGGAGAGTTGAGCTCAATCTCAGTCCCTCACAGTTGCACACTGCCCACAGAATGAGTTTCGAACATCTGCACCTCAGCAGTTTGTCAGAGGCTTGTGAGACGCAAGTGGAATAAGCGGACCTGGATGGTGTCTCCAGCTGCAGTGGAGTGGTATTCTGAGTACCTCCTGGATTAGAGTACTGCTACGTTCTCAGTGCCTTAAAAGCGCAGCTAGGTGAAAGCTGGCTTCTAGGCATGCTTCCTTGTGCGAGCTGAGGTCAGGGCAGGACCCTCCTGCATCCTGACTGCCTGTAGACATAGTTCCCAGCATCCTTATGTTAGGCGCCGGAAGAGGTTGTGTGAAAAGCATGTGGAAGTGACAGGATTCTCCTAAAGTGTATCTGATCTCAATACAGACATTGCAAACATCCTTGTTCAATGAGAGTGTAGCACGGTCCTAGCTCCCACAAAGCGTCTAGCAGACATCTGCCTGCAAAGCATACACACTTCCGAGAGTTGAGCTTATGGACTGTCCCTCCCACATCCTGCCTGCAGGTACACCGCGCTCCTAACAGGCCTAGCCCCGATGCGTGACTGAAGTGTTGTGAGAGGTAAGTGGAAAGTCCCGGCGCACAAGACTAGTGCATCCAAGCTCAATCTAGCGATTTCCTAGTATTTCCTGTGTGAGCTAGGTGCTACATCCTATGTGCCATACGAGAGAAGCTAGCTGAACGCCTTGTCCAAAAGGAACTTGCTTCGGAGAGTTGATCTCACCCTCAGTCCCTCACAGTTGCACACTGCCTGCAGAATGAGTTTCGAACATCTGCACCTCAGCAGTTTGTCAGAGGCTTGTGAGACGCAAGTGGAATAAGCGGACTTGCATGGTGTCTCCAGCTGCAGTGGAGTGGTATTCTGGGTACTTCCTGGCTTAGAGTACTGCTGCGTTCTCAGTGCCCTAGGAACGCAGCTAGTTGAAAGCTGGCTTCTAGGCATGCTTCCTTGTGCGAGCTGAGGTCAGGGCAGGACCCTCCCCCAGCCTAACTGCCCCTACAGATAGGTCTCAGCATCCCTATGTTAGGCGCCGGAACACGTAGTGTGAAAAGCATGTGGAAGTGACAGGATTCTCCTCAAGTGTATCTGATCTCAATACAGACAATTGCAAACGTCCTTGTTCAATGAGAGTGTAGCTCGGTCCTAGCTTCCATCAATTAGTGTCTGGCAGGCATCTGCCTGCAAAGCGTACACACTTCTGAGAGTTGAGCTTATGGCCTTTCGCTCCCACATCCTGATGCCTGTACGGTTCGCCTGCACAGCATTTCGTTCTACGCGGGACAGGAGCCGAGAGAGAACCAAGTGACTGGCTTGTCAATTTCGCGCCTAGCACACAGCTGCCTCCAAGGCATGCACACTCCTTTGGGTTGAGCTCATGGCTTCAACCTCCCACATGCTGACCGCCTGTACCCTTTGCAGCCAAGGCATTTCGTTGGACACGGGATTCAAGCTTTGGGAGAGGCAAGTGTCTCTTAGCTCAATCCAGTGACTTCTGACGACTTCCTCCCTCAGATGGGTGGTACATACTAACTTCCAACCCTGAGGACCTAGTTGCTAGCTCTCTCTCAGAAGAACTTTCTTCTGTGAGATGAGCTGACTTGCGGTCCTTCCCAGTTCCACACTGCCTGCACATGGAGTTACAAACATTCTCACCAGACATGTTTGTCAGAAGCTCATGGGACGCAAGGGGCAAGCTGCAGGCCTCAATGGTGCTGTCACTCGGTGCAGTAGAGCGGTATAAACGCAACGTCCTGACTTCCAGTGCTGCTGCGTTCTCACGGCCAGTAGAACGCAGCTAGTGGAAAGCTGCATTCGGGGCATGCTACCTTTGGAGAGTTGAGCTCAAAGAAGGACCCTCCCGCCTCGGGTGCCCTTGTGAGTGGAGCTGCCAACATCCTCATGTCAGGTGCAGAGAGAGGTGTTGAGAAATGCGTGTGGAAGCGTCTGGCCTGTCCTCACGCAATCTGAGTTGAATACAGCGATTGCCAACGTCCTTGTTCAATTAGAGTGTAGCTAGGTACTAACTCCCGTGTATGAGTGGGGAGCAGACATCTGCCTCCTAGGCATACACGCTCCTGAGAGTTGAGCTTATGGCCTGTCCCTCCCACATCCTGCCTGCAGGTACACCTCGCTCCTAATAGGCCTAGGTTCGATGCGTGACTGAAGTGTTGTGAGAGGTAAATGGAAAGTCCGGGCCAAAAGACTAGTCCCTTCTAGCTCAATCTAGCGATTTCCTAGTATTTCCTGTGTGAGCCAGGTGCTACATCCTAAGTGCCATACGAGAGAAGCTAGCTGAACACCTTGTCCAAAAGGAACTTACTTCGGAGAGTTGAGCTCAACCTCAGTCCCTCACAGTTGCACACTGCCCACAGAAGGAGTTTCCAACATCTGCACCAGAGCCGTTTGTCAGAGGCTTGTGAGACACCAGTGGAATAAGCAGACCTGGATGGGGTCTCCAGCTGCCATGGAGTGGTATTCTGAGTACCTCCTGGCTTAGAGTGCTGCTACGTTCTCAGTGCCCTAAAAGCCCAGCTAGGTGAAAGCTGGCTTCTAGGCATGCTTCCTTGTGCGAGCTGAGGTCAGGGCAGGACACTCCCGCATCCTGACTGCCTGTAGACATAGTTCCCAGCATCCTTATGTTAGGCGCCAGAAGAGGTTGTGTGAAAAGCATGTGGAAGTGACAGGATTCTCCTCAAGTGTATCTGATGTCAATACAGACATTGCAAACGTCCTTGTTCAATGAGAGTGTAGCTCGGTCCTAGCTCCCACAAAGCGTCTAGCAGACATCTGCCTGCAAAGCATACACCCTTCCGAGAGTTGAGCTTATGGACTGTCCCTCCCACATCCTGCCTGCAGGTACACCGCGCTCCTAACAGGCCTAGTCCCGATGCGTGACTGAAGTGTTGTGAGAGGTAAGTGGAAAGTCCCGGCACACAAGACTAGTGCATCCAAGCTCAATCTAGCGATTTCCTAGTATTTCCTGTGTGAGCCAGGTGCTACATCCTATGTGCCATACGAGAGAAGCTAGCTGAACGCCTTGTCCAAAAGGAACTTGCTTCGGAGAGTTGATCTCACCCTCAGTCCCTCACAGTTGCACACTGCCCGCAGAATGAGTTTCGAACATCTGCACCTCAGCAGTTTGTCAGAGGCTTGTGAGACGCAAGTGGAATAAGCGGACTTGCATGGTGTCTCCAGCTGCAGTGGAGTGGTATTCTGGGTACTTCCTGGCTTAGAGTACTGCTGCGTTCTCAGTGCCCTAGGAACGCAGCTAGTTGAAAGCTGGCATCTAGGCATGATTCCTTGTGCGAGCTGAGGTCAGGGCAGGACCCTCCCCCAGCCTAACTGCCCCTACAGATAGGTCTCAGCATCCCTATGTTAGGCGCCGGAACACGTAGTGTGAAAAGCATGTGGAAGTGACAGGATTCTCCTCAAGTGTATCTGATCTCAATACAGACAATTGCAAACGTCCTTGTTCAATGAGAGTGTAGCTCGGTCCTAGCTGCCATCAATTAGTGTCTGGCAGGCATCTGCCTGCAAAGCGTACACACTTCTAGGAGTTGAGCTTATGGCCTTTCGCTCCCACATCCTGATGCCTGTACGGTTCGCCTGCACAGCATTTCGTTCTACGCGGGACAGGAGCCGAGAGAGAACCAAGTGACTGGCTTGTCAATTTCGCGCCTAGCACACAGCTGCCTCCAAGGCATGCACACTCCTTTGGGTTGAGCTTATGGCTTCAACCTCCCACATGCTGACCGCCTGTACCCTTTGCAGCCAAGGCATTTCGTTGGACACGGGATTCAAGCTTTGGGAGAGGCAAGTGTCTCTTAGCTCAATCCAGTGACTTCTGACGACTTCCTCCCTCAGATGGGTGGTACATACTAACTTCCAACCCTGAGGACCTAGTTGCTAGCTCTCTCTCAGAAGAACTTTCTTCTGTGAGATGAGCTGACTTGCGGTCCTTCCCAGTTCCACACTGCCTGCACATGGAGTTACAAACATTCTCACCAGACATGTTTGTCAGAAGCTCATGGGACGCAAGGGGCAAGCTGCAGGCCTCAATGGTGCTGTCACTCGGTGCAGTAGAGCGGTATAAACGCAACGTCCTGACTTCCAGTGCTGCTGCGTTCTCACGGCCAGTAGAACGCAGCTAGTGGAAAGCTGCATTCGGGGCATGCTACCTTTGGAGAGTTGAGCTCAAAGAAGGACCCTCCCGCCTCGGGTGCCCTTGTGAGTGGAGCTGCCAACATCCTCATGTCAGGTGCAGAGAGAGGTGTTGAGAAATGCGTGTGGAAGCGTCTGGCCTGTCCTCACGCAATCTGAGTTGAATACAGCGATTGCCAACGTCCTTGTTCAATTAGAGTGTAGCTAGGTACTAACTCCCGTGTATGAGTGGGGAGCAGACATCTGCCTCCTAGGCATACACGCTCCTGAGAGTTGAGCTTATGGCCTGTCCCTCCCACATCCTGCCTGCAGGTACACCTCGCTCCTAATAGGCCTAGGTTCGATGCGTGACTGAAGTGTTGTGAGAGGTAAATGGAAAGTCCGGGCCAAAAGACTAGTCCCTCTAGCTCAATCTAGCGATTTCCTAGTATTTCCTGTGTGAGCCAGGTGCTACATCCTAAGTGCCATACGAGAGAAGCTAGCTGAACACCTTGTCCAAAAGGAACTTACTTCGGAGAGTTGAGCTCAACCTCAGTCCCTCACAGTTGCACACTGCCCACAGAATGAGTTTCCAACATCTGCACCAGAGCCGTTTGTCAGAGGCTTGTGAGACACAAGTGGAATAAGCAGACCTGGATGGGGTCTCCAGCTGCAGTGGAGTGGTATTCTGAGTACCTCCTGGCTTAGAGTGCTGCTACGTTCTCAGTGCCCTAAAAGCCCAGCTAGGTGAAAGCTGGCTTCTAGGCATGCTTCCTTGTGCGAGCTGAGGTCAGGGCAGGACACTCCCGCATCCTGACTGCCTGTAGACATAGTTCCCAGCATCCTTATGTTAGGCGCCAGAAGAGGTTGTGTGAAAAGCATGTGGAAGTGACAGGATTCTCCTCAAGTGTATCTGATGTCAATACAGACATTGCAAACGTCCTTGTTCAATGAGAGTGTAGCTCGGTCCTAGCTCCCACAAAGCGTCTAGCAGACATCTGCCTGCAAAGCATACACCCTTCCGAGAGTTGAGCTTATGGACTGTCCCTCCCACATCCTGCCTGCAGGTACACCGCGCTCCTAACAGGCCTAGTCCCGATGCGTGACTGAAGTGTTGTGAGAGGTAAGTGGAAAGTCCCGGCACACAAGACTAGTGCATCCAAGCTCAATCTAGCGATTTCCTAGTATTTCCTGTGTGAGCCAGGTGCTACATCCTATGTGCCATACGAGAGAAGCTAGCTGAACGCCTTGTCCAAAAGGAACTTGCTTCGGAGAGTTGATCTCACCCTCAGTCCCTCACAGTTGCACACTGCCCGCAGAATGAGTTTCGAACATCTGCACCTCAGCAGTTTGTCAGAGGCTTGTGAGACGCAAGTGGAATAAGCGGACTTGCATGGTGTCTCCAGCTGCAGTGGAGTGGTATTCTGGGTACTTCCTGGCTTAGAGTACTGCTGCGTTCTCAGTGCCCTAGGAACGCAGCTAGTTGAAAGCTGGCATCTAGGCATGATTCCTTGTGCGAGCTGAGGTCAGGGCAGGACCCTCCCCCAGCCTAACTGCCCCGTACAGATAGGTCTCAGCATCCCTATGTT
>NC_054836.1:11284727-11302659 GCF_018345385.1 Vulpes lagopus | reverse complement strand
CAAGGACGTTTGCAATGTCTGCATTGAGATCAGATACACCTGAGGAGAATCCTGTCACTTCCACATGCTCTTCACACAACCTCTTCAGGCACCTAACATAAGGATGCTGGGACCTACGTTTACGGGAAGTCAGAATGCGGGAGGGTCCTGCCCTGAACTCAGCTCGCACAAGGAAGCACGCCTACAAGCCAGCTTTCAACTAGCTGCGTTCCTCGGGCACTGAGAACGTAACAGTGTTCTAAGCCAGGAGGTACCCAGAATACCACTCCACTGCAGCTGGAGACACCCTCGTGGTCTGCTTATTCCACTTGCGTCTCACAAGCCTCTGACAAACGGCTGTGGTGCAGATGTTGGAAACTCTTTCTGAGGCAGTGTGCAACTGTGAGGGACTGAGTGTGAGCTCAACTCTCCGAAGTAAGTTGCTTCGGACAAGGCGTTCAGCTAGCTTCTCTGGTTTGGCACTTAGGATGCAGCACCTGGCTCACACAGGAAATCTAGGAAATCGCTGGATGAGCTTGGATGCACTAGTCTTGTGGGCCGGACTTTCCACTTACCTCTCACAACACTTCAGTCACGCATCGGGGCTTGGCCCCTTAGGAGCGCAGTGTAACTGCAGGCAGGATGTGGGAGAGACAGTCCATAAGCTCAATTCTCGGAAGTGTGTATGCTTTGCAGGCAGATGTCGGGAAGACACTTATTGATGGGTGCTAATACCGAGCTACACTCTCATTGAACGAGGACGTTTGCAATGTCTGTATTGAGATCAGATACACTTGAGAGGGTCCTGTCACTTCCACTATGCTTTTCCCAAACCTCTTCGGCACCTAACATAAGGATGCTGGGACCATATGTACAGGCAGTCAGGATGCGGGAGGGTCCTGCCCTGACTCAGCTCGCACAAGGAAGCATGCCTACAAGCCAGCTTTCAACTAGCTGCGTTCCTAGGGCACTGAGAAGTAACAGTGTTCTAAGCCAAGAGGTACCCAGAATACCACTCCACTGCAGCTGGAGACACCCTCAGGTCTGCTTATTCCCCTAGCGTCTCACAAGCCTCTGACAAACGGCTGTGGTGCAGATGTTGGAAACTCTTTCTGCAGGCAGTGTGCAACTGCTGAGGGACGGAGGGTGAGCTCAAACTCTCGAAGTAAGTTGCTTTTGACAAGGCGTTCAGCTAGCTTCTCTCGTATGGAACTTAGGATGTAGCACCTGGCTCACAAAGGAAATACTAGGAAATCGCTGGATGAGCTTGGCATGCACTAGTCTTGTGGGCCGGGACTTTCCACTTACCTCTCACAACACTTCAGGCACAGCATCGGGGCTAGGCCTGTTAGGAGCGCGGTGTACCTGCAGGGCAGGATGTGGGAGGGACAGTCCATAAGCCTCACTCTCGGAAGTGTGTATGCTTTGCAGGCAGATGTCTGAAGACACTTTGATGGGAGGCTACGGTCCCGAGCTACACTCTCATTGAACAAGGACGTTTGCAATGTCTGTATTGAGATCAGATACACTTGAGGAGGGTCCTCTCACTTCCATAATCTTTTCCCAAAACCTCTTCTATCGCCTAACATAAGGATGCTGGGACATATGTCTATGGGCAGTCAGGATTTGGGAGGGTCCTGCCCTGACTCAGCTCGCACAAGGAAGCATGCCTACAAGCCAGCTTTCAACTAGCTGTGTTCCTAGGGCACAGAGAGGTAACAGTGTTCTAAGCCAAGAGGTATCCAGAATACCACTCCACTGCAGCTGGAGACACCCTCCACGTCTGCTTATTCCACTTGCGTCTCACAAGCCTCTGACAAACGGCTGGGGTGCACCTGTTGGAAATTCTTTCTGCAGGCAGTGTGCAACTGTGAGGGACTGAGCGTGAGCTCAACTCTCCGATGTAAGTTGCATTCGGACAAGGCGTTCAGCTAGCTTCTCTCGTATGACACTTTGGATGTCGCACCTGGCTCACACAGGAAATACTAGGAAATCGCTCGGTTGAGCTTGGATGCACTAGTCTTGTGGGCCTGGACTTTCTACTTACCTCTCACAACACTTCAGGCACGCATCGGGGCTAGGCCTGTTAGGAGCGCGGTGTACGTGCAGGCAGGATGTGGGAGGGACAGTCCATAAGCCCAACTCTCGGAAGTGTGTATGCTTTGCAGGCAGATGTCTGCTAGACACTTTGATGGGAGCTAGGACCGCGCTACACTCTCATTGTACAAGGACGTTTGCAATGTCTGCATTGAGATCAGGATACACTTGAGGAGAATCCTGTCACTTCACATGCTCTTCACACAACCTCTTCCGGCACCTAACATAAGGATGCTTGGGACCTACGTCTATGGGCAGTCAGAATGCGGGAGGGTCTGCCCTGAACTCAGCTCGACAAGGAAGCACGCCTACAAGCCAGCTTTCAACTAGCTGCGTTCCTCGGGCACTGAGAACGTAACAGTGTTCTAAGCCAGGAGGTACCCAGAATACCACTCCACTGCAGCTGGAGACACCCTCCAGGTCTGCTTATTCCACTTGCGTCTCACAAGCCTCTGACGAACGGCTGTGGTGCAGATGTTGGAAACTCTTTCTGCAGGCAGTGTGCAACTGTGAGGGACTGAGGGTGAGCTCAACACTCCGAAGTAAGGTTGCTTTCGAGACAAGGCGTTCAGCTAGCTTCTCTCGCTATGGACTTAGGATGTCGCACCTGGCTCACACAGGAAATACTAGGAAATCGCTGGGTTGAGCTTGGATGCACTAGTCTTGTGGGCCGGGACTTTCCACTTACCTCTCACAACACTTCAGGCACGCATCGGGGCTAGGCCTGTTAGGAGCGCGGTGTACGTGCAGGCAGGATGTGGGAGGGACAGTCCATAAGCCCAACTCTCGGAAGTGTGTATGCTTTGCAGGCAGATGTCTGCTAGACACTTTGATGGGAGCTAGGACCGAGCTACACTCTCATTGAACAAGGACGTTTGCAATGTCTGCATTGAGATCAGATACACCTGAGGAGAATCCTGTCACTTCCACATGCTCTTCACACAACCTCTTCCGGCACCTAACATAAGGATGCTGGGACCTACGTCTACGGGCAGTCAGAATGCGGGAGGGTCCTGCCCTGAACTCAGCTCGCACAAGGAAGCACGCCTACAAGCCAGCTTTCAACTAGCTGCGTTCCTCGGGCACTGAGAACGTAACAGTTTCTAAGCCAGGAGGTACCCAGAATACCACTCCACTGCAGCTGGAGACACCCTCCAGGTCTGCTTATTCCACTTGCGTCTCACAAGCCTCTGACAAACGGCTGTGGTGCAGATGTTGGAAACTCTTTCTGCAGGCAGTGTGCAACTGTGAGGGACTGAGGGTGAGCTCAACTCTCCGAAGTAAGTTGCTTTCGGACAAGGCGTTCAGCTAGCTTCTCTCGTATGGCACTTAGGATGTCGCACCTGGCTCACACAGGAAATACTAGGAAATCGCTGGGTTGAGCTTGGATGCACTAGTCTTGTGGGCCGGGAGTTTCCACATACCTCTCACAACACTTCAGGCACGCATCGGGGATAAGCCTATTAGGAGCGGGGTGTACCTGCAGGCAGGATGTGGGAGGGACAGTCCGTAAGCTCTACTCTGGGAAGTGTGTATGCTCTGCAGGCAGATGTCTGGAAGACACCTTTTGATGGGTTCTAGGACCCAGCTACACTCTCATTGAACAAGGACGTTTGCAATGTCTGTATTGGACTCAGATTCACTTGAGCAGAGTCCTGGCACTTCCACATGCTTTACACACAACCTATTCCGGCGCCTAACATAAGGATTCTAGGACCTAAGTCGACGTGGAGTCAGGATGCGGGAGGGTCCTGCCCTGACCACAGCTCGCACAAGGAAGCATGCCTTCAAACCAGCTTTCATCTAGCTGCGTTCTTAGGGAACTGAGAACGTAGCAGCATTTTAAGCCAGGAGGTTCCCAGAATACCACTCCACTGCAGCTGGAGACACCCTCCAGGTCTGCTTATTCCAATTGCGACTCACAAGCCTCTGACAAACGGCTCTGCTGCAGATGTCGGAAACCTTTTCTGCAGGCAGTGTGCAACTCTGAGGGACTGAGGGTGAGCTCAACTCTCCCAAGAAAGTTGCTTTTGGACAAGGTGTACAGGTAGCTTCTCTCGTATGGCACTTAGGATGTAGCACCTGGGTCACACAGGAAATACTAGGAAACCGCTAGATTGAGCTTGGATGCACTAGTCTTGTGGGCCGGGATTTCCACTTACCTCTCACAACAATTCAGTCACGCATCGAGGCCTAGACCTGTTAGGAGCGAGGTGTACGTGCAGGCAGGATGTGGGAGGGACAGGCCATAAGGCTCAACTCTCAGGGTCGTGTATGCCTGGGAGGCAGATGTCTGCTCCCCACTCATACAGGGGAGTTAGAACCTTGCTACACTCTAATTGAACAAGGACATTGGCAATCGCTGTATTCAACTCACCTTGCCGTGAGGGCAGGCCTGACATTTCCACAGGCATTTCTCACAACGTCTCCCTGCACCTGACATGAAGATGTTAGCAACTCCACCCACAAGGGGACCCGAGATGGACGGTCCTTCCTTGAGCTCAACTCTCAAAAGGAAGCCTGCCCCGAATGCAGCTTTCCACTAGCTGCGTTCTTATGGCCGTGAGAACGTAGCAGCACTGGAAGTCAGGACGTTTCTTGAATATTGCTCTACTGCACCGAGTGACAGCACCATTGAGGCCTGCAGCTTGCCCCTTGCGTCCCATGAGCTTCTGACAAACATGTCTAGTGACGATGTTCATAACTCCATGTGCAGGCAGTGTGGAAGTGGGAAGGACCGCAAATCAGCTCATCTCACAGAAGGAAGTTCCCCCGAGAGAGAGCTTGCAACTAGGTACTCAGGGTTGGAAGTTATTATGTACCATCCATCTGAGGGAGGAAGTCATCAGAAGTCACTGGATTGAGCAAAGAGACACTTGCCTCTCACAAAGCTTGAATCCCGTGTCCAACAAAATCCCTTGGCTGCAAAGGGTACAGGCGGTCAGCATGTGGGAGGTTGAAGCCATCAGCTCAACCCAAAGGAGTGTGCATGCCTTGGAGGTAGCTGTCCGCTAGGCGCGAAATTGACAAGCCAGTCATTGGTGCTCTCTCTGCTCCTGTGCCGCGTAGAATGAAATGCTGTACAAGCGAACCGTACAGGCAGTCAGGATGTGGGAGTGATAGGCCATAAGCTCAACTCTTGGAAGTGTGTACGCTTTCCAGGCAGATGGCTGCTAGACACTTACTGATGGGAGCTGGGACCGAGCTACACTCTCATTGAACAAGGACGTTTGCAATGTCTGTATTGTACTCAGATTCACTTGAGCAGAGTCCTGTTACTTCCATATGCTTTTCACACAACCTCTTCCGGCACCTAAAATAAGGATGCTGGGACCTAGGTCTACGGGCAGTCAGGATGTGGGAGGGTCCTGCCCTGACCTCAGCTCGCACAAGGAAGCATGCCTACAAGCCAGCTTTCAACCAGCTGTGTTCTTTCAAGTAGCTGGGCACTGAGAACGTAGCAGTACTCTAAGCAGGAGGTACCCAGAATACCACTCCACTGCAGCTGGAGACACCCTCCAGGTCTGCTTATTCAACTTGCGTCTCACAAGCCTCTGACAAACAGCTCTGGTGCAGATGTTGGAAACTCATTCTGCAGGCAATGTGCAACTGTGAGCGACTGAAGGTGAGCTCAACTCTCCGAAGTAAGTTGCTTTTCGACAAGGCGTTCAGCTAGCTTCTCTCGTATGGCACTTAGGATGTAGCACCTGGCTCACACAGGAAATACTAGGAAATCGCTGGATTGAGCTTGGAGGCACTAGTCTTGTGGGCCAGGACTTTCCACTTACCTCTCACAACACTTCAGGCACGCATCAGGGCTAGGCCTGTTAGGAGCGCGGTGTACGTGCAGGCAGGATGTGGGAGGGACAGTCCATAAGCTTAACTCTCGGAAGTGTGTATGCTTTGCAGACAGATGTCTGCTACACAGTTGATGGGAGCTAGGACCGAGCTACACTCTCATTGAACAAGGACGTTTGCAATGTCTGTATTGAGACGAGATACACTTGAGGAGAATCCTGTCACTTCCACATGCTTTTCACACAACGTCTTCCTGCGCCTAACCTAAGGATGCTGGGACCTATATCTACGGGCAGTCAGCATGCCGGAGGGTCCTGCCCTGACCTCAGCTCGCACAAGGAAGCATGCCTACAAGCCAGCTTTCAACTAGCTGAGTTATTAGGGCACTGAGAACGTAACAGTGTTCTAAGCCAGGAGGTACCCAGAATACAACTCCACTGTAGCTGGAGACACCCTTCAGGTCTGCTGATTCCACTTGCGTCTCACAAGCCTCTGACAAACGCCTCTGGTGCAGATGTTGGAAACTCTTTCTGCAGGCAGAGTGCAACTGTGAGGGACTGAGGGTGAGCTCAACTCTCCGAAGTAATTTGCTCTCGGACAAGGCGTTCAGCTAGCTTCTCTAGTATGGCACTTAGGATGTAGCACCTGGCTTACAGAGGAAATACTAGGAAATCGCTGGATTGAGCTTGGAGGCACTAGTCTTGTGGGCCGGGACTTTCCACTTACCTCTCCCAACACTTCAGGCACGCATCGGGGCTACGTCTGTTAGGAGCGGGGTGTACCTTCAGGCAGGATGTGGGAGGGAAACTCCATAAGCTCACCTCTCAGAATTGTGTATGCTTTGCAGGCAGATGTCTGTTAGACACTTTGATGGGACCTAGGACTGAGCTACACTCTCATTGGACGTTTGCAATGTCTGTATTGAGATCAGAATCACTTGAGGAGAATCCTGTCACTTCCACATGCTTTTCACACAAGCTCTTCCGGCGCCTAACATAAGGATGCTAGGAACTATGTCTACGGGCAGTAGGGTGCGGGAGGGTCCTGCCCTGACCTCAGCTCGCACAAGGAAGCATGGCTACAAGCCAGGTTTCAACTACCTGCGTTCTTAGGGCACTGAAATCGTACAAGTACTCTAAGCCAGGAGGTACCTAGAATACCACTCCACTGCAGTTGGAGTCACCCTCCAGGTCTGCTTATTCCACTTGCGTCTCACAAGCTTGTGACAAACGGCTGTGGTGCAGACATTCAGAACTCATTCTGCAGACAGTGTGCAACTGTGAGGGACTGAGGGTGAGCTCAACTCCTAGAAGTAAGTTGCCTTGGGACTAGGCGTCCAGCTAGCTTCTCTCGTATGGAACTTAGGATGTAGCACCTGGCTAACATAGGAATTACTAGGAAATCGCTGGATTGAGCATGGAGGCACTAGTCTTGTGGGCCGGGACTTTCCACTTACTTCTCACAACACTTCAGTCCCGCATCGAGCCTAGGCCTGTTTGGAGCGAGGTGTACCTGCAGGCAGGATGTGGGAGGGACAGGCCATAAGCTCAACTCTCAGGAGCGTGTATGCCTGGGAGGCAGATGTCTGCCCCCACTCATACAGGGGAGTTAGAACATAGCTACACTCTAATTGAACAGGGACGTTGGCAATCGCTGTATTCAACTCACATACACGTGAGTACAGCCCTGTGCTTCCACATGCATTTCTGACAACCTCTCCCTGCTCCTAATATGTGGATGTTGGCAGCTACGTCTACAGGCAGTCATGATGTGGTGGGGTCCTGCCTTGAACTCATATCTCAAGGGAAGCATGCCTCAGTGCAGCTTTCCAGTAGCTGCGTTCTTACGGCCATGACAATGTAGCAGCAGTGTAAGGTGTATGCAGGCTGTGGATGAAGCTGTCCGGGAGGTGCGAAAGTGACAAGCAAGTCACTTGGTTCTCTCTCTGCTACTGTTCTGCGTAGAACGAAATCCTGTGGAAGCGAACCGTACAGGCAGTCAGGATGTGGGAGGGACAGGCCATAAGCTCAACTCTCAGAAATGTGAATGCCTTGTAGGTACATGTTTGCTTGCCACTCCTACAGGGGAGATAGAACCTAGCACGACTCTCATTGAACAAGGCTGTTGGAAATCCCTGTATTGAATTCAGATTCACTTGAGTACAGGCCAGACACTTCCACATGCTTTTCACACAACCTGTTCCAGCACCTCACTTAAGGATGATAGGAGGTATGTCTGCAGGTAGCCAGGATGTGGGCAGGTCCTGCCTTGAGCTCAGCTCTCACAAGGAAGCATCCCTAGAAGCCAGTTTTCAACTAGCTGTGTTTTTATGACTGTGGTGTCCTTCTAACCTAACCTATACTTGGTCACTCCAGTCCCCAACTGGGCCTCAGCTGGTCTTGTGCCTCTGGTACTTTGTTTGGCCTCACCTGGACCTGGAAACTATGTTCCCACCTGGGCCTCAACTGGTCTTATGACTTTTGTCCCCACCTGTGTCTCACCCAGACCAGGTGACTGAGTTCCACCTGGGCCTTACCTGGACCTGGTGAATCTGGTCCCCTCCTGGGTATCACCTGGACTTGGTGACTCTGGTCCTCACGTGCACCTCACCTGGACCTGGTGACTCTTGTACTCACCTGGGCATCATCAGGATATGTTTAGTCTGTTTCCCAAGTGAGACTCTGGAACATTTAATTTGGTCCTCACCTGGGCTTCACCTGGACCTGGTGACTCTGGTTTCCACATGAACCACACCTGGACCTGGTGTCCCTGCTGTTCTTGTAGCCTCTCCTGTGCCTGGTGACTCCAGTCCCCCTACCCCCGGGCCTCACCTGGATTTGGTGATTCTGGTCCTCAGCTTGGTTTCACCTGGACCTGGTGACTGTGGTCCCCACCTTGGCCTTACCTGGACCTGCTGATTCTGATTCCCACCTGGGCCTCACCTGTACCTGGTGATCTGGTTCTCACATGGACCACACCTAGACCTGGTGACCGTGCTGTCCTTCTAGACTCACCTTTAACTGGTAACTCTGGTGTCCACCTGGGCCTCCCCTGGACCTGGTGAATCTGGTCCCCACTTGGTCCTCAAGTGGACCTGGTGACTCTGGTCCTGAGATGGGCATCATTGGAACATGGTTATTGTGTTCCCCACCTGGGACTCACCTCGACCTGGTAACTCTGGTCCTTACCTGGGCCCCACCTGGACCTGGTGATTCTCGTCTGCACCTGAGACTACCCTGGATCTGGTGACTGTGGTCCCCACCTGGGCCTCACTTGGACCTGGTGACTCTGATCCCCATCTGGGCCTCACCTGGCCCTGTTAACTCTGGTCCTCAACTGGGCATAATTGGGACCTGGTTACTGTGTTCCACAATTGAGCCTCACCTGGTCCAGGTGACTCTGGTCCCCCTCTGGGTCTCACCCTGACCTGGTGACTGTGAACCCCACTTTGCCCTGATTTGGACCTTCTGACTCTGGTTGCCACCTGCGCCTCACCTTGAACTGTTGACTCTGGTTCTTTCAAGGGCCTCCCCTATACCTGGTGATTCTGGTCCCCACCTGGGCCTCACGTGTGCCTGGTGAGTCTGGTCCTCACCTGGGCCTCATCTGGACCTGGTGACTCTGGTCCCCACCTGGACCTCTCCTGGACCTGGTGACTCTCTTTCCAACATGGACCTCACCTGGATCTGGTGACTCTGGTCCTCAGTTTGGCCTCACCTGGACCTGGTGACTCTCGTCCCCACTTTGACCTAACTCAGACCTGGTGAATCTCGTCCCCAGCTATGCCTCAATTCGACCTGATGATTCTGGTCCTCACGTGGGCCTCACATGGACCTGGGACTCAGCTGGATATAGTGGCTCTGATTCCCACATGGGGCTCACCTGATACTGGTGACTGTGGTCTCGTTCTATGCCTCACCAGGACCTGGTGATTCTGATCCTCATTGGGCCTTGCATGGCCCTAGTGACTCTGGTCCTCACATAGGCATCATTGGGACCTGGATACTCTATTCCACACCTGGGCCTCACTTTGACCGGGGACCTCTGTTCCCACTCTGGGCCTCAAACTAAACTGGTTACTCTGGTCCCCCTCTGGACCTCACCCTTACCTTTTGACTCTGGTCCCCCCCTGGGCTTCACTTGGACCTGGTGAATCTGGTCCTTACCTGTTCCTCACCTGGACCTTGTGACTGTGGTCTCCACCTGGGTCTCACCTGGACTTGGTGAATCTTGTTGCCACGTGGACCTCACCTGGACCTTGTGACTGTGGTCCCCACCTGGGTCTCACCTGGATCTGGTGGCTCTGGTTCCCATATGGGGCTTTCCTGGACCTGGTTCCTGTGGTCCCCTTCTGGCCTCACCTGGAACAAAATGACTCTCATGGGTAAATAAATAAAATCTTAAAAACCAAAACAAGAGAAAGGACAAAGGCATACGATCCTCTCAAGAGTTGCAGAAAAAGCATTTTTCAAAATACAACTTAAAAAGCATAGTGGGTAGTAAAAGGGAATATAAGGGAAGGGAGAAGAAATGTGTGGGAAATATCAGAAAGGGAAACAGAACATAAAGACTCCTAACTCTGGGAAATGAACTAGGGGTGGTGGAAGGGGAGGACGGCGGGGGGTGGGGGTGAATGGGTGACGGGCACTGAGAGGGGCACTTGACGGGATGAGCACTGGGTGTTATTCTGTATGTTGGCAAAGTGAACACCAATAAAAAATAAATTTATTATTTTAAAAAAAAGGATAGAGGGTTTTTTATTTTTTTATTTTTATTTTTTCGGCATAGTGGGTTTTGAGGAAACGTATATGAACAGAATAAAGGCCGTGTAGGAAGGCCCGTAGCTGACATCATCCTCAAGGGTGAAAACTTGAAATCGTCTCCCCTAAGAGCAGGAACAAGCCAAGGAAGTCCCCTCTCAGCACTGGAAGTCCTATCGTAGTCAACAGACAGGAAACAGAAAAGGTTCCACACCTGGAAGGGGGACATCACACTGTCCCTATTTGCTGAAGATGTGGTATTAGAAACAGGAAACCCGACAGACTCCACCAAAAACTGTTAGAACTAATGAGTGAATTCCTTAAAGTTGTGGGACACAAAATGAACAGAGATCAGTAGCCTTGCTGTGTCCTGACAATGAGCACTCAGGAAGGAAATTCAGGACATGACTCCCTTATCAGGAGCATCCAAAAAACAAAAAAATTAGACTGAACCAAGAGACTGCAAGACTTGTACACTGAAAATTACAAGACTTTGGGAGGACTTCCTGGGCTCGTGGGGTCGGAGCCTTCATCTTGTTAAAATGTCCACAGTTCCAGAAGCCACCCGCAGTTCCAATGTCATTCCTATCAAAATCATGGTGGCCGATTTTAGAAATAGGAAAAGCACTCCTAACGTTTGTCCGCCCCCACAAATGACCCTGGACAGCAAATCAGTGTTGGAGAAGCAGGACAGAGCTGGACGCAGCACTTTCTTATTTCAAACGATGTCACAGAGACACAGGATAAAGCAGTGTGGTTCTTGGGCCCCTGGCTGTCTCCGTTGGTTAAGCATCTGACTCTTGACCTCACCGCTGGTCTTGATCTTGGGGTCATAATTACTAGGCCTGTGCTGGGCTGTGGACGAGGCATGGAGCCTACTTAAACAAACCAAACCCACAGGGGTGTGGTTCTGGCATTGCTGAAGGAGCAGAATAGAGAGCATGGAAGAAAATGCACTCTGATACAGTCAACTGATTTTTTAAACTTAATTTAATTTAAACCCAATTAATTAACAGTATAGTGTATTATACTTTCAGAGATAGACTTCAGGGATTCACCAGTTGGAGATAACACCAGTGCTCATGACATCACGTGCCCTCCATCATGCCCGTCTACCAGTTACCCTGTCCCTCCACCTCCCTCCCCTCCAGCGACCCTCAGTTTGTTTCCTGTGATGGAGTCTCTTTTTCCTCCATCTCTGTTTTCATCTTATTTGTTTTTCCTTCCCTTCACAGATGTCCATCTGCTTTGCTTCTTCAATTTCACCTATGAATGACACCATACGGCCATTTTCTTTCCTGACTGACTGATTTCACTTAACATGATCCCTCTAGTTCTATCCACGTCATTGCAAATGGCAAGATTTCCTTCTCTTTGATAGCTGAGTAACATTCCTATCATCTATCTATCTATCTATCATCTATTACCATCATCTATCTCCCATCCTCTTTATCCATCATCTGTCTGAAGGCACCGAGGCTCCTCTCACAGTGTGGCTACTGTGGACCCGCCTGCTGTGGACATTGGGGTGCAATTGTCTCGGAGTCTCACTGCATCTGTATCTTCGGAGTGAGCTCCAGGCCGAGCACCTGCTGGTCGCAGGGCGGCTCTATTTGTAACTTCCTGAGGAGCCTCCACACTGTTTCCAGGGTGGCTGCACCAGCCCGCGGTCCTGCCCACAGTGGAAGAGGGTTGAGTGGGTTTGGTAGGACGTGGTAAAAGTCTGGTCCACATTTCATTTTGCGTCCTGTGGGCTCCAATTCATCGTCCTTAAGTATTTCTGAGAAAGCCGGGTGTTGGGCTCCGTTTCAGTGAGACGTTTCCGAAGCTCACAGGCCTCAGCTGGAGCCTGGAAGGAGGCAGGTGTGGCCCCGGGCGCAGGGACACCACCTCCTGCACGGCCTCTTGCAGTGCCTAAGCGTCCCGCAGGGGGCGCCTGACCGCAGACCCCAGCCAAGGATCGCGCATGCGCAGTAAGCCTCGTCCGCTTGCACTAACAGGAGCCAGCCTGTGCTTGGGAGGCCTGAGGAGGAGGTGGGGTCGCATCCACGCTGATGAGCTGCAGCCTCCTCAGGACCCGCAGTGAGGTTTCAGGAGGACATTGGGCCACGTTCACGCTGTCAGGAGCCTCGGTCTCCTCAGGACCCGCGGTGAGGCTTCAGGAAGATGTGGGCCAACATCCACGCAGACAGGAGCCCCAGGGCCGTCTCAGGAACCGCGGGGAGGCTTCAGGAAGATGTGGTGCCGCGTCCACTCTGGCAGGAGCTCCCAGGCCCCTCAGATAAAAGTTGAGGCTTCTGGAACCTGGGGGCCACATCCACGGTGACAGGAACCCCGGCTTCCTCAGAACACAGGGTGACGTTTTGGGAGGACGTGGGGCCACATCCACACAACCAGACGCTGACTTCCTCAGGACCCCCAGTGTAGACTTCGGGAAAATGGGGATGCGTCCATGCGGACAGAAGACCCCCAGCCTTGTCAGGGCCTGCGGTGAGGCCTAAGAAAGATGTGGGTGCCGCATCCACACTGACAGGTGTCTCCGACCTCCTCAGGACCCACTGTGAAGGTTTGGGAAGATTTGGGGCCACGTCCATGCCGACAGGAGCCCCCAGCCTCCTCAGGTCTTATGGTGAGGCTTGAGGAAAATGTGGGGCCACATCAACACTGACAGGACCCCTGTCCTCCTCAGGACCTGCACTTTGGCTTTGGGACACATGGGGCTGCGTCTATGCTGAAAGGAGCCTACAGCCTCCTCAGGACCCACGGTGTGGTTCTGGGGGGCAATGGGGCCATGTCCTGGCTGACAGGAGCCTCCGGCCTCCTGAGACCTGCTGTGAGGCTTCCAGAGGCTGTGAGACCTAGTCCACAGTGACAGGAGACCCAGCGTCCTCAGGACCCCGCTGACTATAACTCAGGAACACGTGAGGCCGCGTCTGCACTCACAGGAGCCCGGCTTCCTCAGGACCCCCCTAGAGGACTCTGGAGGCGCCATTGGGAGCCACGTCCACATCAGAATGGACTCCTCAGAACCACAGGGTAAGTGAATGGGTAGAATGAATGGTAGGGTCAGGGGAGGGAAGACAGTTGGTGGTTAGGTTTCGTTAGATGTTAGGGGTTAGTGTTTATGCTTATGGTTACGGATTAGAGGTTAGGGTGAGGGATAATTGTAAGGGTCAGTGGTTAGGAGTTAGGATGGGGGTTAGGGATTAGGCATAGGGGTTAGGGTTAGGGACAGGGTTTAGAGTTAGGGTTAGGGCTTAGGCTTTAGGGATTAGGGCAGGAGGTTAGGAGTTAGGGTTAAGGTTATGCTTAGAGTTAGGGTTGGGCTTAGGTTTGCAGTTATGGTTAGGGGTTAGGTTGTGAGTTAGGGTGGGGTTAGGGTTAGGGTTAAATTTAGGGCTAGGTTTAGGGTTAGGGCAAGGGTTCGGATTAGGATAGGGGTTTGGGGTAGTGTTAGGGTTAGTGTTTGGTTAGGGGTTATGGTTGGGGTTAGGTCAGAGTCAGGGTCAGGGTACGGTTTTGATAAAGGGTAAGAGATAGGGTTAGGGAGTTGGGTTTTTTTTTATGTATGTACCTTATATATTTCTTATTTTTACTTTCATGGTACTTTAATTGTGTTTCCTATTTTGGGATTTAGAATCTTTTAACAAGCAGGTGAAATAATCTGGTGGGTTTTTTTTTGGGAGGGCAGTTGCTATGTTTTCTTGGTTTTTCTTTTTCTTCCTTCTTTTCTGGAAAAAATAATGAGATAAAAAATTAAAAGAAAGCAATTAATAAAAAAGATCAAAGTGAATAAATGAAAATAAAGCCCAAAGTACAAAGGAAGCTAGACCCTACTTTCCAGGCAGAGCTGAAGCTCTGCAGCCTCCGTGGTCCGACCACTTGGTGTCAGCGAGTGGTCTGTGCGGGGTCTGGGGATGGGCCATGGGGCTGATTGTCAGATGCGCCTGTGCCTGGGAGATACACCTGTGGAGTCAGAGGTGGCGTGGGCGTCAGCGCCTCTGGCCTCCAGCGGGCGGCGCTGTGCTGCTATCTGATACTCAGCGCTGCAGGGCGTGATGCGGGTTGGTCCTCTGGCTCTGGGGCTGATCATCCCGTCCCCCAGTCAGCAGGGGCTTTCCTTTTCTCTGTGAGAAAAGGTCTCACATTTAGGTCTTTAATCTATTTTGAATTTATTTTTTATATACATGGTGTAAGAAAGTGGTCCAGTTTCATTCTTCTGCATGTGGCTGCCCAGTTTTCCCAACACAATTTGTTATTATCCTGGGGTCAGGATTAGGGTTTGTTGAAGAGACTGTCTTTTTGCCATTGGATATTCTTTCCTGCTTTGTTGAAGATTAAGCGATCATAGAGTTATAGGTTTGTATCTTGTTCAGCTTTCCATTCTGTTCTATTGATCTAAGCATCTCCTGTTGGGAGATTTTTGATTGCTAATTCAATTTCTTTGCTGGTTATCTGTCTGTTCAAGTTTCTTATTTCTTTCCTTTTCCATTTTTGCTATGTTATATATTTCTAGGAAGGAATTGATCTATTTCTTCCAGGTTGTAGCTTGCTGGCATATAATTTTTCATAATGTTCTCTTATAATCATGTGTATTTTTCTAGTGTTAGTTCTTTTTTTTTCTAGTATTGGTTGTTATTTCTCTTTTCTCATTTGTGATTTTATTTGGGTGCTTTCTCATCTTTTTATCTTTTTTCTTTTGTAAAGATTTTATTTATGTATTCATGAGAGACACAGAGAGGCAGAGGTATAGGCAGAGGGAAAATGAGGCTCCATTCAGGGAGCCTGATGTGGGACTTGATCCCCCGGGACCCTGGGATCATGACCCGAGCCAAAGCAGATGCTCAACCCCTGAGCCACCCAGGCATCCCAGATCATGTTTTTTAAGCCACTGTGATACCCTATATCTTTTGATTGGAGCATTTAGTCTATCAGCATTCAGAGTGATTACTGAAAGATATAAACTTAGTGCCTTTGTGTTACCAGTAGAGTTGGTGTTTTTGGTGACGTTCTCTGGTCCTTTCTAGTCTTTGTTGCTTTTGGTCTCTTTTTTTCCCCCACTAGAAGAGTCCCTCTTAAATTCCTTACTGGACTGGTTTAGTGGTCATGAACTCCTTTATTTTTTGCCTGTCTGGGAAACTCTTATCTCTCCTTCTATGCTGAATGACAGCCTTGCTGAAGAAAGAATTCTTACAAATTGAACTCCAACTAAAAAAAAATTAAAAACAATAAATTTTTGCTATTACGATTGAGGAAAATGGCATTTTTTGTTCAGAAGTTTTTAATTTCTTCCTCGTGAGATTAAATAAGTTTTGATGATTATTCTTAAAAAAACAGAAGAAAGAATTCTTGGCTGCATACTTTTCCCATTCAGCATATTGAATATTTCCTTCCAACTTCCTTCTGGCTTGCCCAAGTTTGTGAACAGAACTGCTGCAAACTGAATTCATCCTCCCTTGTAGGTAAGGACTACCCCACCCAAAGCCCCACCTCCACTGCTTTCAGGATTCTTTTCTCGTCTGTGTATTTTGTGACTTTGACTCGGATGTGCCTGGGTGATGGTCAGCTTCTGTTGAATTTATTGGAGTTCTCTGTCTCTCGATTTCAGTGTCTGTGTCCTTCCTTAGGTTATAGAAGTTTACATAATTCGTTCAAATAAAACGTCTGCGCCCTTTTCTTTTGAGTCTCCGATGATATGAATGTTATTGTTTTAATAAGTGGCTGAGTTCCCTCAGTCTCCCTCTGTGGTCCATAACCTTTCTTGGGACTGCATCTCAGTTATAGCATTTTTAACGTTGGCCTGACTAGATTTTAGTTCTTTTATTTCTACGGTAAGGGATTCTCTAGTTTTCTTCTGTGCTCTTTTCCAGCCCAGCTGCTATCTTTATAATCATTGTTTTTAACTCTAGTTAGACATCCTATATGCGTATTGATGCACTTCCTGGCTCTGAGTACTACCTCATGTTATTTTATGGAGGTGAATTTCTCCATCTCATTATTTTTTCCAGAAAAGAAAGAAGGTAGAAAAAGAAAAACCAAGAAAACCAATAACAACTGCCCTCCCCCCCCCAAAGAAATGGCAGATTATTTTGGCCTGCTAGTTAAAAGGTAATGTAAATTTCAGCTCTTCTTCTCAGGGGCCTTAAGTATTTCTGGGGAAGCCGGGTGTTGGGCCCCGTTTCAGTGAGACGTTTCCGAAGCTAACAGGCCTCAGCTGGAGCCTGGAAGGAGGCAGGTGCGGCCTCGGCACAGGCAGGCCACCTCCTGCAAGGCCTGCTGCAGCGCCTGAGCGTCCCACAGGGGGCTCCTGAGCCCAGGTCCCGCACAGGGAGCCCGCATGCGCAGTAGGTCTCATCCGCCTGCACAAACAGGAGCCTGCCTGTGCTGGGGAGGCCTGAGGACGATGTGGGGACGCGTCCACGCTGATGAGCTGCAGCCTCCTCAGGACCCGCGGGGAGTCTTCAGGGGGATATTGGGTGGCAATCACGCTGACAGGAACCGTGGTCTCCTTAGGACCCGCGGTTAGGCTTCAGGAAGATGTGGGCCAACATCCACGCAGACAGGAGCCCCTGGACCACCTCAGGAACCGCGGGGAGGCTTCAGGAAGATGTGGTGCCACCTCCACTCTGGCAGGAGCTCCCAGGCCCCTCAGATAAAAGTTGAGGCTTCTGGAACCTGGGGGCCGCATCCACGGTGACAGGACCCCGGCTTCCTCAGAACACGTGGTGACGTTTTGGGAGGACGTGGGGCCACATCCACACAACCAGACGCTGACTTCCTCAGGACCCCCAGTGTAGACTTCGGGAAAATGGGGATGCGTCCATGCGGACAGAAGATCCCCAGCCTTGTCAGGGCCTGCAGTGAGGCCTAAGAAAGATGTGGGTGCCGCATCCCCACTGACAGGAGTCTCCGACCTCCTCAGGACCCACTGTGAAGGTTGGGAAGATTTGGGGCCACGTCCATGCCGACAGGAGCCCCCAGCTCCTCAGGTCTTATGGTGAGGGCTTGAGGAAAATGTGGGGCCACGTCAACACTGACAGGAACCCCCTCCTCCTCAGGACCTGCACTTTGGTTTTTGGGGCATATGGGGCTGCGTCTATGCTGAAAGGAGCCTACAGCCTCCTCAGGACCCACGGTGTGGTTCCGGGGGGCCATGGGGCCATGTCCTGGCTGACAGGAGCCTCCGCCTCCTGAGGACCTGCTGTGAGGCTTCCAAGGCTGTGAGACCTAGTCCACAGTGACAGGAGACCCAGCGTCCTCAGGACCCCGCAGACTATAACTCAGGAACACGTGAGGCC